>NW_026943826.1:11033721-11298721 GCF_035594765.1 Anolis carolinensis
GTGCCATGTGGCTGTAAAAAAATTAGAGCTTAAGAAGTAAGGATCCAGAGTTCAGAGTGTTAGGATTTTCTGTTGGGGAAAACTCCCCAATACACAGCAGAGCAGCCAAAAATACAAACAGGATACTTACGGTTGAGCATTCAGCTCACAGCAAGCAGAGCGTGAAGTTTTGTGGCTGTAAATAATTTAGAGCTTAGGAGGCAAAGAACCAAAGTGTTAGGATTTTCTGTTAGGGAAAACTCTCCAAAACACAGCAGAGCAGCCAAAAATACAAACAGGATACTTACTTATAGTTGAGCATTCAGCTCACAGCCAGCAGAGCATGAAGTTTTGTGGCGGTAAAGAATTTAGAGCTGAGGAGGCAAAGATCCAGAGTTCAAAGTGTTAGGATTGTCGGTTAGGGAAAATTCCCCAAAACACAGCAGAGCATCCAAAAATACAATCAGCATACTTATAGTTGAGCATTCAGCTCACAGCCAGCAGAGCATGAAGTTTTGTGGCGGTAAAGAATTTAGAGCTGAGGAGGCAAAGATCCAGAGTTCAAAGTGTTAGGATTGTCGGTTAGGGAAAATTCCCCAAAACACAGCAGAGCATCCAAAAATACAAACAGGATACTTATAGTTGAGCATTCAGCTCACAGCAAGTAGAGCTGGAGAAAGTTGTTGATGAAAGTTGTCGAGGAAAGTAGTTGGGGAAAATAGAGGGAAAGTTGTTGATGAAAGTTATTGAGGAAAAGTTGAGGAAAGTTGTTGATGAAAGTTATTGAGGAAAAGTTGGGGAAAGTTGTTGATGAAAGTTATTGAGGAAAAGTTGGGGAAAGTTGTTGATGAAACTTGTCAAGGAAAGTTGTTGAGGAAAGTATAGTAGAGTCTCACTTATCCAACACTCGCTTATCCAACATTCTGGATTATCCAACACATTTTTGTAGTCAATGTTTTCAATACATCGTGATATTTGGGTGCTAAATTTGTAAATACAGTCATTACTACATAGCATGACTGCGTATTGAACTACTTTTTCTGTCCAATTTGTTGTCTAACATGACGTTTTGGTGCTTAATTTGTAAAATCATAACCTAATTTGATGTTTAATAGGCTTTTCCTTAATCCCTCCTTATTATCCAAGATATTCGCTTATCCAACGTTCTGCCGTCCCGTTTACGTTGGATAAGTGAGACTCTACTGTAGTTGGGGAAAAGTTGTAGATGAAAGTTATTGAGGAAACAAATGGTCCATGTGTTGTCGAAGGCTTTCATGGCCGGGATCACAGGGTTGTTGTATGTCTTTCGGGCTGTGTGGCCATGTTCCAGAAGCATTCTCTCCTGACGTTTCGCCCACATCTATGGCAGGCATCCTCAGAGGTTACCTCACAACCTCTGAGGATGCCTGCCATAGATGTGGGCGAAACGTCAGGAGAGAATGCTTCTGGAACATGGCCACACAAATGGTCCATGGTTACAATGGTCCCGGGTCAAAGTGGTCACAAAAGGGAGACTAATTTGCTGTTGTGTCTCAAGCAGCAGGTCATTTTGGACCCGATCTGCATCTCGCAGCCCTTTATCAGTCCACATTGACCTGTATTATCGAACGAATGGGGTGTGACGACACCACTCCAACTGCCACCTCGATACCAACTATCTCCGAGGATTCCATGGCAGCTAAACTGGTGTCAAACTCAACTAACCGTACAGTGTGAACATACAGAACTCTCTCCTGGCATCTCCGTGTCCTTCTCCTTCCTTCCCACCCCCATCCCAAGCAGACTTATTTTGCGAAGGTGCCCAAGACGGGAGCTCATTTTAAGAAATGTTCCTTTACGCTTGTGGCATAACAGCCCTTTCAGGACAGATAAGCCCCTTTAGAAACGAAGGGGAATTTAATTCAGTGTTTGAGTGACAGTAGGAAGATTTATCCGCCGGCGAGACAATGCCGCTTTTGGGGCTTTAATCTTGCCCAGACAATGCGCTGCTTCGCGGGCCTCATCTTGGGCTTTTCCCACGATGGCCGGTGATTAAGCGGCCACTTCATTGGACGGAAGCCACTATCTCTCATTTGAGAGTGTTTGCGCCTCTGTCAGGGTCCAAGGAGAAGGGCGGGGGAGCGGGCGGGCGGGAGGAGGAAGATGCAGATCCCACGACGGTGAGATGGCCAGGGTCCAACTTGGTCTTGACCTGGACCAGGCAGACTTGGTCGTGGGCCGTGAAAATCGGAACGTTCTTAGAATCATAGAATCATAGAATCATAGAATCATAGAATAGTAGAGTTGGAAGAGACCTCATGGGCCATCTAGTCCAACCCCCCGCTAAGAAGCAGGAAATCGCATTCAAAGCACCCCCGACAGATGGCCATCCAGCCTCTGCTTAAAAGCTTCCAAAGAAGGAGCCTCCAGCACAGTCCGGGGGAGAGAGTTCCACTGTCGAACAGCCCTCACAGTGAGGAAGTTCTTCCTGATGTTCAGGTGGAATCTCCTTTCCTGTCGTTTGAAGCCCTTGTTCCCTTGCGTCCTAGTCTCCAAGACTTGCTCCCTCCTCCCTCGGACTTCCCTTCACGTATTTGTACATGGCTATCATGTCTCCTCTCAGCCTTCTCTTCTGCAGGCTAAACATGCCCAGCTCTTTAAGCCGCTCCTCATAGGGCTTGTTCTCCAGACCCTTCATCATTTTAGTCGCCCTCCTCTGGACGCTTTCCAGCTTGTCAACATCTCCCTTCAACTGTGGTGCCCAAAATTGGACTCAGTGTGATTCCAGGTGTGGTCTGACCAAGGCAGAATAGAATAAGGGGGAGCAGGACTTCCCTGGATCTAGACGCTATTCCCCTATTGATGCAGACCAGAATCTCGTTGGCTTTTTTAGCTGCTGCATCACATTGTTGGCTCATGTTTAACTTGTTCCCCACGAGGACTCCAAGGTCTTTTTCGCACACACTGCTGTCCAGCCAGGCATCGTCCCCCATTCTGTATCTTTGATTTCCATTTTTTCTGCCGAAGTGAAGTATCTTGCATTTGTCCCTGTTGAACTTCATTTTGTGAGTTTCGGCCAATCATCTCTCTAGTCTGTCAAGATCGTTTTGAATTCTGCTCCTGTCTTCTGGAGTGTTAGCTATCCCTCCCAGTTTGGTGTCGTCTGCAAACTTGATGATCTTCTCCATCTGTTCCCGAGAAGATCCGTTCCATTTTTCGTGTGTTGCATAGTAAAAGCATTGAAAACAGGAGCATGTCTACTCACATAACTCTCCTACAGAGGAGTGTTTCTAGCCACTCGTATATATTCCCCGTAGGTCCACTCCGTCATTGATAATGACACATTGAAATTAAATACTTGAAGAACGGAATTGACTACTTTAGATTCTCCATACCTGCATAACCACCACCTGAGGAAGACTACACAGTCGAAACCGGTCGTGGATGGTGACTAACCTTGGACTGGATTTCATAAAAGGATTCACTTACTTGGACGTTTAAATTTGGACTCACAATTAGTGACTTATACAGTCCTCCATGTGGAACATGAACTCTGGTGGACATTGGACTCACAAACTCTGAATATACTTTCTATGTATGTATGTGTGTTGGTAACACATGGATTATATTTTGGTTTAATTACGGCTTTATAGTTCATATTATTGGATTACATTTCTAGCTATAGTGGCCTCTTGCCTATGGACCTTTGTGACCATGGGCCACTTCAACTAGGGACCATTGTGACTATGGACCTTTGTGACCATGGACCACTTTGTCCAGGGACCATTGTGACTATGGACTATTGTGACTATGGACTTTTGTGACCATGGACCACTTCAACTAGGGACCATTGTGACTATGGACCTTTGTGACCATGGACCACTTTGTCCAGGGACCATTGTGACTATGGACTATTGTGACTATGGACTTTTGTGACCATGGACCACTTCGACTAGGGACCATTGTGACTATGGACCTTTGTGACCATGGACCACTTCAACTAGGGACCATTGTGACTATGGACTTTTGTGACCATGGACCACTTCAACTAGGGACCATTGTGACTATGGACTTTTGTGACCATGGACCACTTTAACTAGGGACCATTGTGACTATGGACCTTTGTGACCATGGACCACTTTGTCCAGGGACCATTGTGACTATGGACTATTGTGACTATGGACCTTTATGACCATGAACCACTTCGACTAGGGACCTTTGTGACTATGGACCTTTGTGACCATGGACCACTTTGTCCAGGGACCATTGTGACTATGGACTATTGTGACTATGGACCTTTATGACCATGAACCACTTCGACTAGGGACCTTTGTGACTATGGACCTTTGTGACCATGGACCACTTTGTCCAGGGACCATTGTGACTATGGACTATTGTGACTATGGACCTTTATGACCATGAACCACTTTGACTAGGGACCTTTGTGACTATGGACC
The DNA here is from genome assembly GCF_035594765.1 of Anolis carolinensis. Taxonomy (NCBI): domain Eukaryota; kingdom Metazoa; phylum Chordata; class Lepidosauria; order Squamata; family Anolidae; genus Anolis; species Anolis carolinensis. Next base: position 11,038,137 of record NW_026943826.1, read on the forward strand.
TTTGTGACCATGGACCACTTTGTCCAGGGACCATTGTGACTATGGACTATTGTGACTATGGACTTTTGTGACCATGGACCACTTCAACTAGGGACCATTGTGACTATGGACTATTGTGACCATGGACCACTTTGTCCAGGGACCATTGTGACTATGGACTATTGTGACTATGGACCTTTATGACCATGAACCACTTCGACTAGGGACCTTTGTGACTATGGACCTTTGTGACCATGGACCACCTTGATCAGGAACCACCTTGACTAGGAACCACCTTGACCAGGGACCATTGTGACTATGGACCATTGTGACCATGGACCACTTTGTCCAGGGACCACTGTGACTATGGACTATTGTGACTATGGACCTTTATGATCATGAACCACTTCGGCTATGGACCTTTGTGACCATGGACCACCTTGATCAGGGACCACCTTGACTACAAACCACCTTGATCAGGGACCACCTTGACTACAAACCACCTTGATCAGGGACCACTGAAAAACTAGTGAAAAAGTGAAATGATAGGAGATTAAAGGAGACTTTCTCTTCCAAATCTGGATAGTTGAAGGATAAACAGTTTGAAGTTGAGCTTCACCAGTTCTTCTCTTCGTTGATCGTTGGATGGCAGACATGCTGAGCAAAGCTTTGCCATCTTGCATTTCATTGACACGGTGTTTGAGGGCAACGGGACCCTAGAGTAGGACCTAAAGGCCTTCTACTTCTATAGAAGTAGAAGGCCTACTTGTAGTATCATCCAGTCATTCCTTTTGCTTTGAATTCTGCATTGGAAGGGTTTGGGTGAGACTTTCTTTTGGAGTTTTGAAAATTTTGAAGTCTCTTGGAAAGGAATCAGGAAAGCACCTTTTTTCTTTTTATTCCGGAGGGAGGGGAACCCATGCCATGCTACTTTAGAAGTCAATTTTATTTAAAAATCGAACCGCAAGCAAACAACCTGGCAAGCCCACGGGACGTTTCTGCCCTGCGGCTTAATGGCAAGAGTCTTTATACATCAAAATGCAGCAGCTTTCAATAACAAAGGATGAAATTCACCAAACAAATTGCCTCTCTCTTCATAAGTCGTGCACTCATATGCCAGGGGGAAAAGATGTGTTGATAACATTAAAATCATTTTGTCCTCGATGAATTGTTAATTCCCACCGAGTCTCTGGCCCGCTGTGTCTATCGCGAACAGCATGGCGTGGGGCACAAAATGCTCTGTGATTGGCTCTCTCTTTGAAGGGTAACAAGCAAATGCCACTGTCAGATTTGGGGAGGCAGTTGCGAGAAAGGCGAGACAATTACGCGGGGCTGATTTAATGAACATCTCTGGAAAAGCTGTAACATCCCTCGGTGGAGTCGGACGGGGAGGCGAAAGCGACGTCTGAAGGGCTTTCAGGGGAAAGGAGTCAGCCTGTCAGGCGGAAACGGTGCTGCCACTCAAAGCAGGGCAAAGGCGTGTGCCCACGGGACCACTGTGCAAGCGGGTGATCAAAGAGCTTGATGGGAAAGCGTTCCATCGCAAGATGGATGATGGGTTCACCCAGTGCAGTGGTTCCCAACCTTTTTTTGACCAGGAACCACTTTGACCAGGGACCACTCCAATTTCTGTCATTTTGGGCAAGCTGTTTTATTCTAGAGGAGAGGCGCTCAGCTGCAGGCTGGCCATGCTTTAAGAAGGCTTCTTACCTATTTGTGCTCTAGAGGAGGTGCTCGGCTGCAGGCAGGTGCCCACAATGGGCCTGTACACCACACATACACACACACTCTCAAGGCAAGAAGGCAAATTCAGAGTATCTTATTCTAGAGGAGACGCTCGGCGCTCAGCTACAGGCAGGTGCCCACGCTGGGCCTGCACGCCACACACACACACACACACACACACACATTCTCTTTCAAGGCAAGGAGGCAAATTCTGACTATCTTACTTTAGAGTAGGCACTCGGCGCTCGGCTGCAGGCAGGTGCCCATGCTGGGCCTGCACACCTCACACACTCTCAAGGCAAGGAGGCAAATTCTGACTATCTTACTCTAGAGGAGGCACTCGGTGCTTGGCTGCAGGCAGGTGCCCATGCTGGGCCTGCACGTCACACATACACACACACACACACACTCTCAAGGCAAGGAAGCAAATTCTGACAATCTTACTCTAGAAGAGGCCTTTGGCGCTCGGCTGCAGGCAGGTGCTCACGCTGGGCCTGCACGCCACACATATACACACTGTCTCAAGGCAAGGAGGCAAATTCTGACTATTTTACTCTAGAAGAGGCGCTTGGCGCTCGGCTGCAGGCAGGTGCCCACGCTGTGCCTGCATGCCACACACACACACACTCTCTCTCTCTCTCTCAAGGCTAGGAGGCGAATTCTGACTTATTCTAGAGGAGGCGCTTGGTGCTCAGCTGCAGGCAGGTGCCCACGCTGGGCCTGCACGCCACACATACACAGTCTCTCTCAAGGCTAGGAGGCAAATTCTGACTATCTTACTCTAAAGGAGGCGCTCAGCTGCAGGCAGGTGCCCACGCTGGGCCTGTACTCCTCACATACACACATATACACACACTCTCAAGGCAAGGAGGAAAATTCTATCTTACTCTAGAGGAGATGCTCAACGCTTGGTTGCAGGCAGGTACCCATGCTAGGCCTTCATGCCACACACACACACACATGCACACACACACACACACAAGGCAAGGAGGCAAATTCTGACTATCTTACTCTAGAGGAGGCGCTCGGCGCTTGGCTGCAGGCAGGTGCCCATGCTGGGCCTGCATGCCACACATACACAGTCTCTCTCAAGGCAAAGAGGCAAATTCAGAGTATGTTATTCTAGAGGAGGCGCTCGGCGCTCGGCGCTCGGCTGCAGGCAAGTGCCTGCACGCCACACTCCACACACACACAGACACTCTCAAGGCAAGGAGGCATGGAGTGCCACATGCTCACGAAAGCAGAGGAGGTGTCGACGATTAACAAAAGTACGAAAGAACAAATTGAATTAAGGAAAACGAGTTCAACACATGGCAACTATTCAACTATTCCATGGCACTGAACTGTGGCAGTTTAAGTAGTGTCAAACTGCCTCCCAAAGCACATTTGTTCAAGTTCACCAAGCTGTTTACCAACGAAACCGTATTGGATGGCCTCCAGATTTGTATTTTGTGACGCTTCAAGCGTCCAGAGGAAGGACAAAAGGACACAAAAAGCCCAAACAACCAGACTTAGATCCAAAGCTCTTTACTCCCAGTTTGGAGTAAGAAAGATTAACAAACAAGCAACTTTGGGTTGCTTTGTTTTCAGGTGATCTGATCAGATGTTAACCAGCAATCCTTTCCTTATGATAGTTATTAGACTAACCCGCGGCATGAATAGGCTGCAAAGAAAGATCCGCTCGGTAAACCCTCCGTCCCGCATTCCTCCGGCCGGCTCTCGCTACCTTTCCCTAATGACATTCTTAAATCTTTTAACGAACGAAACGAAGGGCATGCTAATTAGCTGCTTAACCAGCCACAGCTCATTCTCGATGGGGAAGGGGGAGTTTGGAGCAGTGCGACCTGGAGCATAACACACATAACTGCACATTAATAATAATAATAATAAACTTGATTTCAGGCATCCTTTCGTGACACAGTCATTCAGTGTTTCTAGCAAACCAGAGGTTAAACCAACCCCTTAGAAGACTTCCATACACTCTATCTATCTATCTATCTATCTATCTATCTATCTATCTATCTATATCGTCTATTTCTATATATATATAAGAGTGATGGAATCCTGGCGACCAACAAAACAACAAAACTAAAGGCCCCCCAACCTCGACAATTGACAACACAACCCGTCATCCACACCTCTAGGTTGATACAACAAAACGAAAAGAAAAATAAAGTCCTACTTCACCACAGCAACACGTGGCCGGGCACAGCTTGTATATATATGTAAAAGGGTAATGAAATTTCGGCCCTGGACAAAACAACAAAACTACACATCCCAGAAACACTAAACTTGGCAGCACAACCCCTCACCCATGCCTCTATGTTCATACAACAAAAAGAAAAGAAAAATAAAGTCCTACTTCACCACAGCAACACGTGGCCGGGCACAGCTTGTATATACATATAAAAGGGTAATGAAATTTCGGCCCAGGACAAAACAACAAAACTACACATCCCAGAAACACTAAACTTGGCAGCGCAACCCCTCATCCATGCCTCTACGTTCATACAACAAAAAGAATGAAAAATAACGTCCTAATTAGAGGGAGAGGAATAATTGTTTTTATCTAATTGCTGCAAGTTAGAAGGCTAAGCTCTGCCCACTTCGTCTCCTAGCAACCCACTCAGCCCAGGGGACAGGCAGAGTTAGGCCTCACTTAGGCCTCTTCCACACTGCCTATAAAATACAGATTATCAGATTTGAACTGGATTATATGGCAGTGTAGACTCAAGGCCCTTCCACACAGCTATATAACCCTCGTATCATTGGGACACACTTGATTCTGCACACACATAGGGCGCATCTTTGATTCCACAGCTAGAATTTTATATGCTAACTTTTTGTGTACATTTACACAATATAGTCAAATAAGTTTACTGACTGAAGCCATTGTGTTTTACAAACTGGAATTGAGATAAGACCGAATTTGGCAACTCTGTCAAAGATGGAATAGAGCCTCCCTGTTGCAGGTATAGGATAGGATTCATGAAAACTGGGTTTGAGAGCAGTACATTTGGAAAGGATCTAGACTCCAATGCGAGCCAGCGATAGAGCTATAAATAGTCGCGCGATTCTAAAAATTGCAGTTGCTAAAAATACAAATGCAAGTCTAGGCTAGATCAACAGGCGTAGAGTCTCCACATCATGGCATGCTTTGGTGAGGTTATAGTTGCAGAAAGAGTCTTGACCAGGCATGGTCAAGCCTCCAAGGGTTTTGGACTTCAACTCCCACAATTCCCAGCCAATAAAAAAAATCCACTTGAATTGCTTTAGGTAAGGCCTAAGATTGCCTTAAAAACCTGAGAGTGTGCACTCTTTTCTTAGATTGCCTTAAAAACCTGAGTGTGTGTTGGACTCTTTGCCTTAAAAACCTGAATGTGTGCTGACTCTTGAGTGTGGGCTTGTTCTCCTGTAATTAAGGCTAGCTGCTCTACTATTGGACTGGATGGCCCATGAGGTCTCTTCCTACTCTACTATTCTATGATTCTATGACACTTCAATGCAAACTATTAAAATTACCTAATAGTGTTTAGAGAAATAAGAGCTAGGAGTCAACAAAAACGTCTTGTGTTGAATGGATTTTGTGTTGGGTTTCCAGTGGAAAGATCTTGATCGTGTAGACTAGACCGTTCATCACCATTAAGTCGTTGCCTGCAGTCCCGTAAGGTCACATTAGTTCTTTTCTGGCTGCTAATTACCTTCTAATTGGCTTAGCGTTGGAATCAATGGGTAAATGCCCTTTGACTCGTCGATCCTACAAGGCTAGGCGATTTAATGTTCCGTCGCTCACGAAATTCGGAATTGCTTTCGCTTTATAACAGTTGTCGATGCGGGTCCGATTGTGGCCCCATCTACACTGCAGTTTGAAACTGCATTATATGGTCAGTGTAGACTCATAGGATGCAGTAGTTAAACTGCTTTATGTGAATCTATACCGACTCATATAATGCAGTTCAATTGCACTATCTGAGTCTTCGCAACTCTTGTGTTTTCAGAGAAAACCTTGCCCTGTTTCGTGTCCCGGCTTTCATTAGGGGTCCTGATCTGTGGTTTGGGGCCCCAAAAATCAGACCACGATGGGTGGGGGGTCCCACCCACTGGCTCCCCTTCCCTGTGTGGTTTAAGGAGGCTTCTGTTCATCTTACAGGGCACCTGCTGTTTCTACTCTAGAGTAAGAGGCACTCTCTTTCCAAGGAGAGAGTGTTTGTAGCATATCGGCAGGCCCGGAAAGTGTTCATGGCTGTCAGTCAGTATGGCGGATAATCAAAAGGGTTGTTGCTCTGGGGATCCAAATTGGGTAAAACTGAAAGAGAATTGAGTGCCTCTTACTCTAGAGGAGTGTGGTCCGGAGATGTTTTTGGCCTTCAACTCCCAGAAATCCTAACCGCTGGTAAACTGGCTGGGATTTCTGGGATTTGTAGGCCAAAAACATCTGGTGACCCTCAGGTTGAGAACCACTCCTCTAGAGCGCCTCTTGCTCTAGAGCAGTGGGGTCCCCAGATGTTTTTGGCCTTCAACTCCCAGAAATCCAACAGCTGGGATTTCTGGGATTTGTAGGCCAAAAACATCGAGGACCCGCAAGTTGAGAGCCACTCCTCTAGAGCACCTCTTACTCTAGAGCAGTGTAGTCCAACCTTTAGTTACCCAATCAAATTTTAGTATAAGAATGTGAGGGCCAGAAAGAAAATGTTTCTTAAAAAGTTAAAACAGTAAGAAAGGTAAACAATTTTTTCCAAATGTTAAATTAAAATATTTTTCTAGGCTAGGGTCAACAGAATGAATTAGTAGGCCGCATATGGCCCGTGGACCAGAGGTTGGACCACAATGCTCTAGAGTAAGAGGTGCTCAGCTGCAGGCACACTCTGGGCCTGTCTGCACTTTTCGCCACACTCACACTCTCTGAGAGTTCATGTGTGGCGGGGCACAGGCAGGTCCGAATCTCGGCTGCAAGCATGCTCCGGATTTGCTTGCGCCCTGCCACACGTGGACTCTCTTTCCAAGGCAAGGAAGCAAGTTCAGCTTCAGGCAAAAGCCTGCTTTCGTGTCGAGCAGGTTTTCACGTGGGGAAGGGAGCTTCCCGTTTCGTGCTCCTGAAGAAACGGAAAACACGAAAGAAACGATAGGAACGAATTTCGTGCACATGTCTAATCTACACTATCCATATAATATTCCCCCGAAATATAAATCCCAAGGATCAAAAGGATGTTGTGCTACATCAGTGGTTCTCAACCTGGGGTCCCCAGATGTTTTTAGCCATCAACTCCCCGAAGTCCTAACAGCTGGTAAACTGGCTGGGATTTCTGGGAGTTATAGGCCAAAAACATCTGAGGAGCCCAGACCTAGCACAACATCCCTTTGATTCCTGGGATTTGTATTTCAGGAAAACATTATATGGATAGTGTAGATTAGACATGTGCACGAAATTCTTTCCTATCGTTTCTTTCGTGTCTTCCGTTTCTTCAGGAGCACGAAAAACTACTAGAGAACCACTTCTCTAGGTGTTAATGTGGAATATAGTGCTGTATTTGTTTAATGCAGATGCCCCCTTGTTGTGCCAAAATCCACAGGCGAAATATGTCTAGCCGCAAGAAGATAAGCATGAAAATCTCGCAAATGTCTGCGTTGGAAACTGGTGAGCTGAAAAAGTTGGCAACTCGACATTTGTTGTCATTTTGTCTTGCCTTTATGGCTTTTCCCATCATTTTATTCCCATGCTTTGAGGGGTGGGGAAAGGGAAAAGTCCACAGGTGCTTTAATGTTAGACTTCGAAATCTTTCAACGACGAGCTCTTTTCGTGCTTTTCTGCACAGAAAAACTTCGTGCCATCTTGTTATTTGGGGTATGTGTATTTAAGTGGCCGACTTTTTAAAGAAAATCATTTGCTCATCTCCAGCGAAAGCAGAGCTGCCGGACGCAAGCCAGGAGATATATTTAGCATGACATAAATCGGAAAACAAAACAGAATACAATCTCCGCTCTTCGCTGCCCAGCTATGTACTCCTCTCGGTTGAGTCGCTCCTTGGCGAATTGTCTGGCAAAGGCCCTGCACTAATAGTCTGTGGTTCGCAAATAGCTTCGCCGCCGGGGAATCCAGAACACTGACCACTTACAAGGTTATTAAAAGATGTTTGACTTCTTGAAACTTTGCAAAGCCAAGGCGTTTTAAGATCTGTCAAGAGAGCCATTACGGACACGACTGGGCCCTTAAGGAAGAGGGGGAATGAATAAGCGATTGAGGAGGAGAAGTAAAAATTAAAAATCGTTAAACAACAGGGAGGAGACCCACAAAGCGTTGTTGGTTTTACAGAGAGCGGTCGCTTGCCAGAAGTGGAGCCGAGGAGGGCGGGGATGGGACGGCGAAATACTTTGCCATGATTGTTTCGAAACCGGACTTTCTGTGCAGATTTTAGGACGAGTCAAAGTAAGGCCTTCTTCCTTGTTTTGGACTCCACTTAGATCAGTGGTTCCCAACGTTTGGTTCTCCAGTTGTTTTGGACTTCAGTTCCCAGAAATCCCGGCCATCTTACCAGAAGTGTTTCTCACGTAGAACCGGGTTTGAAGGGCAACCTTTATAGCGTGTGTTTTCCAGCCTTTAATCCCAACTCCACCTGCATTTTGGACTCCACTTATCAGTGGTTCCCAATGTTTGGGTCTCCAGTTGTTTTGGACTTCAATTCCCAGAAATCCCAGCCATCTTACCAGATGTGTTTCTTACGAAGAACTGGGTTTAAAGGGTAACCTTTAAAGCTCGTGTTTTCCAGCCTTTAATCCCAACTCCACCTGCATTTTGGACTCCACTTATCAGTGGTTCCCAACATTTGGTTCTCCAGTTGTTTTGGACTTCAGTTCCCAGAAATCCCAGCCATCTTACCAGCTCTTAGGAATTGTGGGAGCTGAAGTCCAAAACACCTGGAGGACCAAAGGTTGGGAACCACTGATAGATAAATGAAACCACAGACAATAGCCAGCCCTATTGAAATGAAGAATATCGTGCATTAAGTCATCCTAGAGGACCTAGAAAATTCCTAGAGAGGACATATTTTGTGTGATGTGGATGAATGAAACCATGGATGCCAGTCCTGCAGATCATAGAATCATAGAATAGTAGAGTTGGAAGAGACCTCATGGGCCATCCAGTCCAACCCCCTGCCAAGTAGCAGGAAATCGTGTTCAAAGATACAGGGCTTGTGATGTAGTGATGTTGAAGCTGTAGGATTTAGAGTAAAGTGGGTGGGAGAAAGTGTGGGTCTGGAGTAGAGCACGAAAAGCCAGCTGGTATGACGTCTCACCATTGGGATCTAGCCTGGCAAAATATCGGCTTCGTAGCATCTGAGGGACCGATCCGTCAAATCTGGTGGGGCTTTGTGCTCACTGTTTTATGGGTCATCCGATCACACTTCCCAAATTCTCCCTTCTGCAATCCCAGCATTCTTTTGGATGGCTCCGCCATCTGAACATGGCAGATAGGGAGCATGTGAAAAGGCAACTTGGGAGGCCCTCTGCGGACGCGTCTTTATTATCCTGCCCCAGATGGTCCCAGCTGGACTCTGAGACCAACGCAAAAGATGCCTCAGAGTGGACCATGTGTGCCTTTCCTGCAAAGAGGAACGGCATATTAATAACAGCCCGCTGCCAAAACAAAACAGAGACAATCCAAGGGATTGTCTATGATGGTGGTGGTGGTAGTGTCAGGCCATACATGTAGAAACAGGGGCGGTCCAACCGTGAGGCGAATTAGGCAGTCGCCTGTGACGCAAAACATACGAGGGCGCAGTCGAAACTGCTTTTTATTTATTTATTTATTTTCAACATTTATATCCCACCCTTCTCACCCAAAGGGACTCAGGGCGGCGTACAAAACTGGCAACAATTCGATGCCTACACATAATTAAAACAAATCTGTTGATTTGTTGTAAAACATGATGTTTTAGTGCTTAATTTGTAAAATCTTAATGTAATTTGATGTTTAATAGGCTTTTCCTTAATCCCTCCTTATTATCCAACATTTTCGCCTATCCAATGCTTTTATTTTTCAGTGATTGGTTGGGGGGGCGCCAAAATTCTGTTCGCTTACACTTGAAAATTACCTAAGGCCGGCTCTGTGTAGAAAGGACACATTTCGGGGTGTATCCTTGCTTCAGAATGCATGTGCATGGATTTTTCGGACATTTTGTGCACCAGACCTTACGAAAAGATGCAGGACATGCCACACTGATATTATGTAACTTGGAGGTGGCACTGGGGCCAAGGGTCAGTGGATGGCCTTGTAAACTCCACCTCCAAGGGATTGTTGATGATGATGGTAGAAGTGGTGTCAAGCCACACATAGAAAGGACACATTTTGGGGTTTATCCTTGCTTCAGAATGGATGTGCATGGATTTTTCAAAGCATTTCATGTGCCAGATTTGGTCAGTGGGATGATATGAGTAGATGGCCTTGTAAACACCACCTCCAAGGGATTGTCTATGGTGATAGTACTAGTGGTATCAAGCCACATATAGAAAGGACATATTTAGGGGTGTATCCTTGCTTCAGAATGGATGTGCATGGATTTTTCGGACGTTTCATGCACCAGACCTTGCGGAAAGGTGTAGGATGTGAGGGTCAGTAGATGGCCTTGTAAACACCACCTCCAAGGGATTGTCTATGGTGATGGTAGTAGTGGTAACAAGCCACATATAGAAAGGACATATTTAGGGATGTATCCTTTTTTCAGAATGGATATGCATGGATTTTTCGGACATTTCATGCACCAGAACTTGCGGAAAGGCGCAGGACGTGTTGCACTGATATCATGTAACTTGGAGGAGGCACTGGAGTCGAGAGTCAGTGGATGGCCTTGTAAACACCACCTCCAAGGGATTGTCTATGGTGATGGTAGTAGTGATGTCAAGCCATATATAGAAAGGACACATTTTGGGGTGTATCCTTGCTTCAGAATACATATACATGGATTTTTCGGACATTTCGTGCCTCACTGATATCATGTAACTTGGAGGAGGCACTGGAGTCGAGAGTCAGTGGATGGCCTTGTAAACTCTACCTCCAAGGGATTGTTAATGATGATGGTAGTAGTGGTATCAAGCCACATATAGAAAGGACACATTTCGGGGTGTATCCTTGCTTCAGAATGTATATGCATGGATTTTTCGGACATTTCGTGCACCGGGCCCTGCGGAAAGGTGCAGGACGAGTCGAACTGATATCATGTCACTTGGCGGTGGCACTGGAGTCGAGAGTCAGTGGATGGCCTTGTAAACTCCACCTCCAAGGGATTGTTAATCATAATGGTAGTAGTGGTATGAAGCCATATATAGAAAGGACATATTTCGGGGTGTATCCTTGCTTCAGAATGCATGTGCACTGATTTTTCGGAGTATTTCGTGGGCTGGACCCTGAGGAAAGGTGTAGGATGTGAGGATCAGTAGATGGCCTTGTAAACACCACCTCCAAGAATTTGTCTATGTTGATGACGGTGGTGTCAGGCTACACATTTAGAAAGGACTCATTTCGGGATGTATCCTTGTATATCCTTGGATATGCATTGATTTTTCGGACGTTTCGTGCACCAGGACGTGCTGCACTGATATCATGTCACTTGGCGGTGGCACTGGGGCCGAGGGTCAGTGGATGGCCTTGTAAACACCACCTCCAAGGGATCTTCTATGATGATGGTAGTAGTGGTGTCAAGCCACATATAGAAAGGACATATTTAGGGGTGTATCCTTGGTTCAGGATGGATATGCATGGATTTTTCGGACATTTCGTGCCCCAGGACTTGCAGAAAGATGCAGGACGTGTTGCACTGATATCATGTCTCTTGGCGGTGGCACTGGGGCCGAGGGTCAGTGGATGGCCTTGTAAACACCACTCGCCTTGGAAGACATGGCGCTCCGGTCTATTCAGGTGCCGGGCCTTTGTCTGCGGAGAGAAGGCTTGCCTGTCAGCCCCACGGCCCCGAGGGTTAATCTTTTCTTCTTCCCCGGCTGAAAAGGTCCCAGCGCCACATCGGGGCTACACACTGGCTTCCTATTCTCCTTCCCTCTGGAACGCAATCACTGGACAACTCGGCTATAATTCACTCCCCGGCCAGGCCTTTGAAAAGGTGGGCCGCCTGAGCACTGTTCGCCCAGCGAGATAAATCATGTACTCGAAATTAACTTCCATTGAAAGGAAGGGGTGGATAAAAAGCCGGCTGGCCAGGCGGAGCCTGCTAAAGAAAAGATGACTAGAGTTGATAAATGTCATTGGGGATAATTTGGGGGCTACGATTAAGATCTTATCTAGGTAGGAAGTAAATAGAAAAGACTTAATAATAATAAAAAAGAGGCAGACCGACCCGGGGATCCATGCTTATGAACTTGGGAAGATTAATTCCTCTTCTCTCTCTCTTCCCTCCACCTTCCAGAAATATATTAAGGGCGCAAGATGCATTCAGAACATCTCCTATGAAAGAAACGAAAAAGGAGGGGCTCATGCAGACCAGTTTCGCCCAGTTTTGAACAACAGAGGAAGGAAATTTGAAGGGGGAAAGAGCCAAGGGAGGGACGGAAGAAAATGCAGTTCTGTGCAAAGTTAGAAGGGCAAGAAAGGGCGAAAAGCACTGGTGAGAATTCCCGAGTTACAGCCGTCTGTGCCTGCTTTAAGGAACGGGCTTTTGTGACCGTAAAGTTGTCTGCAAATGAAATGTAATCTTATCCTTTCTATGTAAAAGGAGAGAACACGGCGTGGTTAGCGGAGATAGGTTTTCCCTGGTTTTATTGGGTTTTGCGTTGCTCCGAAAAATCAAAACAAAACAATGGAGAATGTGTTGTCGAAGGCTTTCATGGCCGGGATCACAGGGTTGTTGTATATCTTTCGGGCTGTGTGGCCATGTTCCAAAAGTATTCTCTCCTGACGTTTCGCCCACATCTATGGCAGGCATCCTCAGAGGTTGTGAGGCATGGATAAACAATGGAGGCTTCACCACAGACATCAGAAGAGCTGCAAGGCCAAGAAGAAGCCACAAGAGTCAAGACCAAGATCCACCCAGGAAGCTGAGGAAGAAACACAACCTACAAAATATCTTCAGACCAAGTAAGAAAATCCAACGAATCTATGAAGCCCACCTCCTCCAAGGTGAACTGAACTACCACAGCTGGGTCTCCAGGCCAATGGAGACTCCACCACAGATATCAGAAGAACTCCAAGGCCAAGAAGAAGCCACAAGAGTCAAGACCAAGATCCACCCAGGAAGCTGAGGAAGAAACACAACCCACAAAATATCTTCAGACCAAGTAAGAAAATTCAACAAATCTGTGAAGCCCACCTCCTCCAACGTGAACTGAACCATCTCAGCTGGGTTCTCCAGGCCAATGGAGACTCCACCACAGATATCAGAAGAGCTCCAAGGCCAAGAAGAAGCCACGAGAGTCAAGACAAAGATCCAACCAGAGAGAAAGTGTCCCTATCATACATCAAGGGAAGCTGAGGAAGAAACACAACTTACAAAATATCTACAGACCAAGTAAGAAAATCCAACATATCTGTGAAGCCTACCTCCTTCAAGGTGAACTGAAGCACCTCAACTGGGTTCTCCAGGCTAATGGAGACTCCACCACTGACATCAGAAGAGCTAGAAGAAACACAACCTACAAAATATCTATAGACTCACTCAGAAATACAACAAATCTATGAAGCCCACCTCGAAAGAAGTGAACTGAAGCACCTCAACTGGGCTCTACAGACCAGTGGAGATTTCACCATAGACATCAGAAGAGCTGGAAGAAGCACAACCTACAAAGTATCTACAGACCAAGTAAGAAAATCCAACAAATCTGTGAAGCCCACCTCCTCCAAGGTGAACTGAGCCACCTCAGCTGGGTCTCCAGGCCAATGGAGACTCCACCACTGACATCAGAAGAGCTCCAAGGCCAAGAAGAAGCCACGAGAGGAAAGACAAAGACCCATCCAGAAGATAAGTGTTCTTACTAGACTTCAAGACAACCACTGACTGCATAGGGAAGCTGATGAAGAAACACAACCTACAAACTATCTTCGGACCTCACAACTTCTGAGGATGCCTGCCATAGATGTGGGCGAAACGTCAGGAGAGAATGCTTCTGGAACATGGCCAGACAGCAACCCAAAACGAAACCCATGAGCAGCCCTAGGTTTTTTCAGTATGTACGCAAAAATTACACACACACCCAACTTACCGGCGGCGGCGACCATTGGGTCGCTCGCTGCGGAACAAAGAAGTACTCGGTATTCTCGCGAGATTTCATGAGATTTCTGCGAGATCTTGCAATATCCCCCCCCCCCCAACTTACTGGCGGCGGCAGTGGCGGCGACCATTGGGTTGCTCGCAGCGGAACAAAGAAGTACTTGGTATTCTCGTGAGACTTCATGAGATTTCTGCGAGATCTTGCAAGATCCCTCCTAACTTACTGGCAGCGGCAGCGGCAGTGGCAACAACCATTGGGTCGCTCGCCGCGGAACAAAGAAGTATTCGGTATTCTCGTGAGATTTCATGAGATTTCTGCGAGATCTTGCAATATCCCCCCCCCCCCCCCAACTTACTGGCGGCGGCAGTGGCAGCGACCATTGGGTTGCTCGCAGCGGAACAAAGAAGTACTTGGTATTCTCGCGAGATTTCATGAGATTTCTGCGACATATTGCGAGATCTCGCGAAATCTCGCGAGAATACCGAGTACTTCCTTGTTCCGTGGCAAGTGACCCAATGGTCGCCGCCGCCGCCACCGCCGCCACCGCTTCGAGTGCGGCTTCATGGGCCTCCATTAAGAACCGGCCCTGACGAAACCCATTTGCTTTGTTGTTGTTCGAATGTCGGCGCATTTCTTTTTCGGTCGGCAATCCGTTCCACCGGCAAAGCTTGCGAGGAGTGAGCGCAAGGCAGATATTGGCCAAAACGTGGTTAACATCTGTGCGGTTGAGTGAACGACAGAGATCTGGAGCCCGGTGTGAATTTTCCACTGCAAGTCGCCCCCACGCTTTCGTCTCTCTCTCTTTCTCCCCCCAAACACACATTTGGCAGGGATTGTTGCAGGAACTATGCATACAAAAGCAAAATGAGTGCAGACAATCCTTAACAGCTGTACAGCTGTTTTTTGTGTATAGACTCCTGTTAGCTAATGAGAGTGTTTAAAATTTTATTGAAGAGTGTATCCTGTGATGTATTACCTGCCTAATCCAAACCTCTCCCTGCCGTTGAAGAGCGAGAGGAGGTCTCCTGCACCCCCGTCATCGGGTTTCGTGTTTTTCCTGCCACTGCTTCTTGGAGTTAATGCCCCGACAGATACGTTTCAATGGCTTCCAGACTCTGCTTCTCTTTCCTTCTCAAAATACGGACACATGGGTATCGCCGTTTACGAGACTCGCGCGGTTATTTTTATCCGAAGCGTTTCCCATGTGTTTTGCGACCGTTCAGAATCAGAAAGATAAAAATTGAAATCCGGCCCTCCGTGTCATTTTGGGTGGACTACAACACCTGTGTTGCTTCTCTTCAGGACTAGAACCGGCGGGAGTTGTGTGTCGCATCTGTAAGGTTGTAGTTTGTGTTTTGTCTGGAGAATGGGGTTCGGATTTAGATGCCATGGCTTAACAATGTGTTATGATCCAGCTTTCGGAAGCAAGTCCGTGGTTGTTTTTAAGGCGCGTTTGGATCGTCACCAAACAGATCAGGTTCATGCCCTCCTTATTTATCTTCACAATACAAGATGGGCTGAGAGAGCATGACTGCGTCCGAGCCGAAATTTGAACTTCGAAGATACGCCAGTGCCATCTGTTTCGTATCAAATTCCTTCTGCTCATCTCGCTAATTGATCCCCTGGTATAGTAAGAAGTGCCCTCAAATTATTGCAGAAGAAGAGTGAAGGGAAAAACTTTGTTTACTTTTGCCTTAGCTTCTTGGGAAGTGGAAAAAATCCCTCTTCTTCTCACCCATGACTACAAATGGAGTTAATGGAGTGCTCAATTTAGTGCGCGTTGAAGCCATTAGAGTCCCTTCGGGGAGAGAGGGAAGGTTAAAACCAAATAATATTATTATTATTATTATTATTATTATTATTATTATTATTATTATACAGCAAACGTTAGGTATGAGCTCCATTTTCCAGTTCGTCCTTCTGGGTGGAATGCTGGGAGTTATCATTTGGGGTTCTCCAGTTGAGGGTGATTGGTTTTCATTGGATATGTTGCATCCCATAAATTTTACTCTTACACATTATTAGAGTTGTTCTAATTCTTACCTGCTGTTTCTTTCTACTCTAAAAGAGGCGCACGGCTGCAGGCACTGGCAAGCGTGTGTGCTTTCTGGGCTGCACACCACACACCCACTCTGCTTGGAAAGGAAGTATGTGTGTGGCATGCAGGCGCAGAATGTTCATGTGCCTGTCACTGCCAGTTCCTGCAACTGAGAGCCTCCTCTAGAGTAAGACTTTTTTATTTTATAGTAGGCGCTTGGCTGCAGGCACTGGCAGGCGTGTGCGCTGTCTGGGCCTGCATGCTACACACCCACTCTGCTTGGAAAGGAAGTATGTGTGTGGCATGCAGGCGCAGAAAGTGCTGTAGCTGCCACTGCCAGTGCCTGCAGCTGAGAGCCTTCTCTAGAGTAAGACTTTCGTACTCTAGAAGAGGCGCTTGGCTGCAGGCACTGACAGGTGTGCATGCCTTCTCTCCTGAGCTACATATTGCCTGCCAGCCACACACTCTTTCCATTCAAAGGCATTTTAAGGAGGCTTCCC
This sequence comes from Anolis carolinensis, assembly GCF_035594765.1. Taxonomy (NCBI): domain Eukaryota; kingdom Metazoa; phylum Chordata; class Lepidosauria; order Squamata; family Anolidae; genus Anolis; species Anolis carolinensis. The sequence continues at coordinate 11,054,589 of NW_026943826.1, forward strand.
ATTTCTAGGTAAGAAAGAGTGATGACTTCCTGGAAGAGGAGAGTAGTTTCCAGGGATACATGGGACTGAGAGTAGAGCTTCTTTCAATGATCGCAGTGTCCGAGATGGTGTATACGAGGAGATGCGATTTGACAGATAGCCTGGACCTGAGTTGTTTAGGGCTACAAAGTGCTGGTCATTACCTTGAAAGCCGTAAACGACTCAGGTCCAGGTTATCTCAAATCACATCTACTCGTATACACCATCTTGGACACGGCGATCATCGAAGGAGGCCCTACTCTCAGTCTCAGGCACAGTTGGTGGGAATGAGAAAGAGAGAGGGCCCTCTCCATGATCGCCCCAGAGCTTTGTAACTCCCTCCCTAAAGAAATAAAAATGGCTGATGGCACCGATAGGCTGGTAGGAATTGTGCAATCATCGAAGGAGTCCCTACTCTCAGTCCGACCCTCCATCTGCGAGTTGAAGTCCAAAACATCTGGAGGGCCCAGGTTTGCCCATGCCTGGTGTAGACTCACATCGGACAGCACAATGCAGTTAAGCTCCGCTGCTTCTCTCGTCTCCTCCCCCCAAATTATTTCTTCTTTCTGACATGATCCTGGGAGAATTATGACACAGTTGCAGCTGAACATCGGTAAAAAAATATCTAATTGACCTATCATAATCTGGTCTATTAATGATTTGATGGTGCGTGGGGAGGGCAGGGACCTTGGGTAAAAAGTGCAGGCCGGGCTGGAAAGCGACAGATAAAGGCTCCTAAACAAACACACCAGGGACAGGCCCGGGTGACAAATGATGAGATTGTGTCAGCTTGAAAACAGATTGGACTAATGGAACGCCGGACTTTGCACTCCGGGAGATCAATACTCCTTTCAGGCACCGGGCGAGACGGAGGCCTTGTGAATAGCACTCCGCCGAACAAAAGAGAGATTTCCTCCGATAGACCCGAGCTTCCGGAGTGTCGTCTCCTTTTGCAACAAGCAGATACCAAGAAAGTATGTCAAAGTGTGGCATTGGCATAGAGATTGGCACCTGCCAAAGTCCACATCATTGGAGACCCTTGAACCCTCGCGACGGAGTAGGCGGAAGACAACTTTTCTGTAGAAAGGATTGGCAAAAAGGGATGTAAACCTTCCCAAAACTACGTCTGATGCGACAGGCAGTGGGCGGGGTGATGCTCAGAATGCTCTTTGATTGTAGATGAACTATAAATCCCAAATGTCAAGGTCTATTTTCCCCAAATTCCACCATTATTCAGATATGGGCATATGGAGTTTCCGTGCCAAGTTTGGTCCAGATCTATCATTGTTTGGAATCCAAAGTGCTCTTTGGATGTAGGTGAACTACAACTCCCAAACTCAAGGTCCATGCCCACCAAACCCTTTGAGTATTTTCTGTTAGAGTTCTGTGTGCCAGGTTTGGTTTAATTTCATCGTTGGTGGAGTTCAGAATGTTCTTTGGATGTAGGTGAACTACAACTCCCAAACCCAAGGTCCATGCCCACCAAATCCTTCGAGTATTTTCTGTTGGAGTTCTGTGTGCCAAGTTTGGTTTGATTTCGTCGTTGGTGGAGTTCAGAATGCTCTTTGGATGTAGGTGAACTACAACTCCCAAACTCAAGGTCCATGCCCACCAAACCCTTTGAGTATTTTCTGTTGGAGGTTGTGAGGAATATATCTCCATGTTCTAGAAGTACTCTCTCCTGACGTTTCGCCCACATCTATGACAGGAATCCTCAGAGGTTGTGAGGTCCATACATACGTCCATTGACGCAAGGAATACGAATACACAACACTCACGGGCGCTTAACTCTGTGATGCATTCATAACTGAAACAGCAAGCCTTCCCATATACATATACCTCACAACCTCTGAGGATGCCTGCCATAGATGTGGGCGAAACGTCAGGAGAGAATACTTCTGGAACATGGAGATATATTCCTCACAACCTCTGAGGATGCCTTCCATAGATGTGGGTGAAACGTCAGGAGAGAATACTTCTGGAACATGGAGATATATTCCTCACAACCTCTGAGGATGCCTGCCATAGATGTGGGCGAAACGTCAGGAGAGAATACTTCTGGAACATGGAGATATATTCCTCACAACCTCTGAGGGTGCCTGCCATAGATGTGGGCGAAACGTCAGGAGAGAATACTTCTGGAACATGGAGATATATTCCTCACAACCTCTAAGGATGCCTGCCATAGATGTGGGCGAAACGTCAGGAGAGAATACTTCTGGAACATGGAGATATATTACTCACAACCTCTGAGGATGCCTGCCATAGATGTGGGCGAAACGTCAGGAGAGAATACTTCTGGAACATGGAGATATATTCCTCACAACCTCTGAGGATGCCTTCCATAGATGTGGGTGAAACGTCAGGAGAGAATACTTCTGGAACATGGAGATATATTCCTCACAACCTCTGAGGATGCCTGCCATAGATGTGGGCGAAACGTCAGGAGAGAATACTTCTGGAACATGGAGATATATTCCTCACAACCTCTAAGGATGCCTGCCATAGATGTGGGTGAAACGTCAGGAGAGAATACTTCTGGAACATGGAGATATATTCCTCACAACCTCTGAGGGTGCCTGCCATAGATGTGGGTGAAACGTCAGGAGAGAATACGTCTGGAACATGGAGATATATTCCTCACAACCTCTGAGGATGCCTGCCATAGATGTGGGCGAAACGTCAGGAGAGAATACTTCTGGAACATGGAGATATATTCCTCACAACCTCTAAGGATGCCTGCCATAGATGTGGGTGAAACGTCAGGAGAGAATACTTCTGGAACATGGAGATATATTCCTCACAACCTCTGAGGATGCCTGCCATAGATGTGGGTGAAACGTCAGGAGAGAATACGTCTGGAACATGGAGATATATTCCTCACAACCTCTGAGGATGCCTGCCATAGATGTGGGCGAAACGTCAGGAGAGAATACTTCTGGAACATGGAGATATATTCCTCACAACCTCTAAGGATGCCTGCCATAGATGTGGGTGAAACGTCAGGAGAGAATACTTCTGGAACATGGAGATATATTCCTCACAACCTCTGAGGATGCCTGCCATAGATGTGGGTGAAACGTCAGGAGAGAATACGTCTGGAACATGGAGATATATTCCTCACAACCTCTGAGGATGCCTGCCATAGATGTGGGCGAAACGTTAGGAGAGAATGCTTCTGGAACATGGAGATATATTCCTCACAACCTCCGAGGATGCCTGCCATAGATGTGGGTGAAACGTCGGGAGAGAATACTTCTAGAACATGGGCATACAGCCCGGAAAACATAAAACAACCCAGTTTTGGAGTCACAATTAAAATAATGTTATTTTTGGGTGTCACCATAATATGGGGAACTGTATCAAGGGGTCGCAGAATTAGGACTGTCAGTGTCAACTTAAGCAATATATCTTAGGAATCTCTCGGCCGCTCTGAGCTTTGTCTGCTGTCTAAATGCTGCCTGGTGGAGGCTCTTCCCGCTCTTAGCTCGCTGTCGGGCTTTTTTGTCCCTCTCTCTCCGGAGTGAACTTCCTCCGCGAATTCGGCGAGCAACATATTGCCGCCACGCTGCGCGGCCGTTGGACAGTGTGAAGGGGATCGTGCTGCTTCTCCTTTCATGGCCCAGTCCCAGGCTGCGTCTGTCAGAGCTCCTCCGCGCCATAATAGGTCTTCCGTGCACTTTCGCAATGTGAGCTGTACATCAAGGCGGGAGAGACGTTTCAAGCGAAGTGCCATCCGCCCTTCTGGCCCGCGCAGTAGTGGCCTATTGTGCCGCCAGACGGGAGGTTCTGTGATGGGTCTGTCCTCTCCGCATCTCTCTTAATTGCCGATAACATTTCCCTGACTTGATATTTCAATTGCAAAAGGGGGTGGGAAGAGGCCTCCGCATACTTCCTTGGGAGGATTTCTATTTCTTTATCCAAGATTTGCTTAGCTGCCCGATGTTCCAAATACTATTTGGAAGCTTGTTTTGGATTTTTGTGAATGCTCCCATGAGAAAATATAAAACCGAATGACGGGACAATATATGAAATCACTATCTGGGCCCGGCCACGTGTTGCTGTGGCGTATGGGAATAATAATAAAAATAATAAACTTTATTCGTATGCCCCGCCCCCTCTCACCGAAGGGACTCGGGGCGGCTTACATAGGGACAAGCCCGAACAATAAGAGCAATTTAAAACATTCCAGCAATAAACAAAAACAGTCAGTCAGTAGCCTTCATTTCGGTCAACAAACCATTGGCTAGAATCAAGTTACAGTACAATGATGGAATACAGCATTTGAGTAATTTATGACACTGCATTTGGCTTATGGTTAATAACAAGTATGTACAATCTCTATTGGTTATTTGACTATCTTTATAATCTAAAATAAACAGAAACAACACAACAAGACAATTACTTTAGCTGCCCGATGTTGCCCAGGTTAATACTATTTGGAAGCTTGTTTTGGATTTTTGTGAATGCTCCCATGAGAAAATATAAAACCGAATGACGGGACAATATATAAAATCACTATCTGGGCCCGGCCACGTGTTGCTGAGGCATATGGGAATAATAAAAAAAATAATAAACTTTATTCGTATGCCCCGCCCCCTCTCACCGAAGGGACTCGGGCGGCTTACACAGGGACAAGCCCAATTCGCTTAGCTGCCTGATGTTGCCCAGGTTAATACTATTTGGAAGCTTGTTTTGGATTTTTGGGAATGCTCCCATGAGATAGAAAATGTAAAACTGAATGACAAGACAATATATAAAATCACTATCTGGGCCCGGCCACGTGTTGCTGTGGTGTATGGGAATAATAATAAAAATAATAAACTTTATTCGTATACCCGCCCCCTCTCACCGAAGGGACTCGGGCGGCTTACACAGGGACAAGCCCAATTCGCTTAGCTGCCCGATGTTGCCCAGGTTAATACTATTTGGAAGCTTGTTTTGGATTTTTGTGAATGCTCCCATGAGAGAGAAAATGTAAAACTGAATGACGGGACAATATATAAAATCACTAGTAACAGGCAAATATTCAATGCCTACATAAACAACGCAGAGCTAGATATAGATCTATAATTATATATACTAATTTCACATTTGCATTTCCCCCCTGAAAAGTTTGCAAATCCTCTCTCTATATATGTGCATTTCCCTCCTGCAATATTTGCAAGCCCTATATATTTATGTTTATATCTATCTAGAAATCTCTGTATGTGTGTGCATTTCCCCTGCGATATTTGCAAGCCCTATATATTTATGTTTATATCTATCTAGAAATCTCTGTATTGGATTTTTGTGAATGCTCCCATGAGAGAGAAAATGTAAAACTGAATGACGGGACAATATATAAAATCACTATCTGGGCCCGGCCACGTGTTGTTGAGGCGTATGGGAATAATAATAAAAATAATAAACTTTATTCGTATGCCCCGCCCCCTCTCCCCGAAGGGACTCGGGGCGGCTTACACAGGGACAAGCCCGAACAATAACATATTATTATTATTTTATTATGACACAGCAAACAAGATTTCGTATCACAAAATCACAAGTCGAACACTTCCCAAGTGTCTAGGACCGTGTGATGTATTTTCGGATGATTTGCGCAGATCCCAGCAGGGTGGCCTTTTGCAGTTGGCAGATCGTAATTTTGTCAATGCCTATTGTTTCCAAATGCCAGCTAAGATCTTTTGGCACGGCACCCAGTGTGCCCACCACCACCGGGACCACCTGTACTGGTTTCTGCCAGAGTCTTTGAAGTTCAATCTTGAGGTCCTGATAGCGGCTGAGTTTTTCCTGATGTTTTTTGTAAATGTGACTGTCACCTGGGATGGCGACATCCATGATCCAAACCTTTTTCTTTTCCACAACTGTGATGTCTGGTGTGTTGTGTTCCAGAACTTTGTCAGTCTGGATTCGGAAGTCCCATAGTATCTTTGTGTGCTCATTCTCCAATACTGGTTTGTGATCCCACCAGTTCTTTACTGCTGGGAGGTGGTGCTTGAGGCATAAGTTCCAATGAATCCTTTGGGCCACATAGTTGTGCCTCTGTTTGTAGTCTGTCTGTGCGATTTTCTTACAGCGGCTGAGGATATGATCAATGATTTCCACAATATCTTTGCGTGCTCATTCTCCAATACTTTTGCAGGTTTGTGATCCCACCAGTTCTTTGCTGCTGGGAGGTGGTACTTGAGGCATAAGTTCCAATGAATCATTTGGGCCACATAGTTGTGCCTCTGTTTGTAGTCAGTCTGTGCGATTTTCTTACAGCAGCTGAGGATATGATCCATGGTTTCATCAGCTTCTTTGCATAGTCTGCATTTTGGGTCATCAGTTGATTTTTCGATCTTGGCCTTGATTGCATTTGTTCTGATGGCTTGCTCCTGGGCTGCAAGGATATTATTATTATTATTACTATTATTACCTTAATACTAATACTCTGGGGTCGGTACTCATCCCTCAGTTAAGCCTCCACTACTTCAGTGGTCGTGCCAATGTTGAGAGATGGTTACTTGGCGAAACATTGCCGCAATAGGAAAGCATTCCTTGCCGAATTACCTGCAGCATCCTATGGACTTGATAGAGTATTATGATGGTGAATGTTCACTTTTTTTGGTGGGGGGATGTTTGTTTACTTTGTCATCCGAACAGAAGGCAGCGGGAAGAATTTGATTTGGCAGGATTCCTCCTCCATCGCAAATCATCAAGTCCTTGTGCTCTCTCTCTCTTCGCTCCTTCAGTTCTTAACACATCCAAACTATGTGTGAGCCTCTCCCATCCACCCAAAGCTTGGCGGAGAAGCAAAATCTGGTTTTGTTTCCCTTGAAGTACTTGCGAGTGTTTGAAGCCCGCCTGCTCTTCTTGACTTTCAGCTCATTCCCTGGCCATTAAAGTCCATTGAGTGAGCAACTGGTGGCATTAATGAGGTTTAGGTATTGAAATGGAGTGGGATCCGAGAATGAACCAATCGCTTATCTTATATGTACTTATTAGACATGTCCAAAAAATCATTTTGAATTGTATATCGGAATTATTTCGGATTGTTCTCGCTTTTTGATACGCATTCCGAGACATTGTCTCACAGCGCAACCAGCAATGTAATTCGAACCATTGTTGGCCCATTCTCTAATTGTCTCTTAATGTTTCGTTAATTTTTCCCCCCATAACATTTTTTAAAATATATTTTTAAAAATATTTTTTCTAAAAAAATTGTTTCTGCAACCTACCTTGAATGGGAGCTTAGCGCAGCCTAACTTGGCTGCCGCTCCCCGGCCAATCAGAAGCTTCCAGAATGGACACAAAGGTGGGGGCTAACGTCCTCTGTGTCCACATGGAAGATTGCCATACAAGCCCGGTGCGTAGCGATTGCGCATGCGCATCCGCCATTTTAGAAACATTTAGAATCATTATGAATTTTCGGAAATATCCGAAATTTTGGGGTGAAAAAAATCGGAAATACTTTCTATATCGAAGCGCCAGCACCCCCTACTTTAGAAACAAGAATTGAAACTTTTTTTTCATCGATCGGACATGCCTAGTACTTATCTGTACAGTTGGAATATATAAACTGATACCACAATCATAATATATAAGTGACTATATCACTTATATAGTCACTTATATATTATGAGAAAGTATAGAACTATAACTTACTTTATATTATACTAGCTGTGCCCAGCCACGCGTTGCTGTGGCTTATGGGAATCCTTTGTTGGCCAGATGGAATAGCAGTGAATAGCCTTGCAGTCTCAAAGCCTGGCTGTTTTTGTTGTATGAACGTAGAGGCATGGATGAGGGGTTGTGCAGCCAGGTTTAGTGTTTCTGGGATGTGTAGTTTTGTTGTTTTGTCCTAGGCCGAAATTTCATTACCCTTTTAGATATATATAGATTATATACCATCCGTTTTCCTTATTATTTCCCGTCTTGTAGCTTCAAACCCTGTCTGCTTCCTGCCTGGGGAAATCCTTTGTTGGGAGGTGTTATCTGGCCCTGATTGTTTCCTGTCTTGTAGCTTCAAACCATGGCTTATTCCTGCCTGGGGAAATCCTTTGTTGGGAGGTGTTATCTGGCCCTGATTATTTCCTGTCTTGTAGCTTCAAACCATGACTTATTCCTACCCAGGGGAATCTTTTGTTGGGAGGTGTTATCTAGCCCTGTCTTGTAGCTTCCTGCCTGGGGGAATGATTTTTTTCGTTGGTCACTTCTTGCATAGTGATTAGTTTTGTGGCCAAATTTGGTGTGATTTGGCCCAGTGGTTTTGTTGTTAACTCAGTCCCACAAGCGTTCATTACCTTTTTATATATATAGATGAGTCGTTCTGTATGTTTTCGGGGCACTTCTGCCTCGCAATATCTCTGACCCAAGGAAGGAAATGCATAAAGTGTGGCTGTCGTCCTCTTTTTCAGACAGAGCGGTTATAAAAGTACATGTTGTGTCGACTTTTATGTGCTTAGCCTTTTAAAATTGAGGCCGTAAAACAGACCAGGGGAACCTGATGAAACCCATGCGATGAGCTTCTCCAGACACCGTTATGCGCATTTAAACGACTCTAGTTGCGGCAAAGGGAGCTGGTAGTGCAAATCAGGAACAGCAGCGAGTTTATATTCTCCAACATATAAACCTCCCCCGAAAACTATACGTTTTGCATTATTTACGATGAACAAAACCATCCCGAAGCCCAGACTTTATGCGCAGCCGGAGCAATGAGTTTATTTCTCTTTCTGTAGCGAAGTTGGGGCAATGGCTTTTTTGGCAAACTCTTCTGCTTTTTGGCATAAGCTTCTCCTGTCCTTTTTTAAAAAATAATTTGTTTTGATTTTTTTTGTGTTTACAAAAAAAGTTAGAAACAGGATATCCTTGATCGGAGCCAAAAGCCCAGAAGTGAAAAGTTGCGAACATGTTCAGATCTCGCTGGGAAGAAAATGATAAAAGGATACGGATTGTGCTTTAAGCAACGCTACCATAGACAATGGAAACCCTGGTGGTGCAGCGTGTTAAAGCGCTGAGCTGCCAAACTTGTGGACAGAAAGTTCGGGGAGCGGAAGGAACTCCGCTGTTAGCTCCAGCTTCTGCCAACCGAGCAGTTCGAAAACATGCAAATGCGGGTAGATCAATAGGTACTGCTCCTATTGGCGGGAAGGTAATGACGTTCAATGCAGTCATGCCAGTGGTCATGTGATTGACTCAAAGCTATGGAATCAAGGGAGTTGTAGTTTCCATTTCAGCCACCTAGGAACTTATGGCAACCTCATTTAGGGTTTTACTTAGACAAAGAATGCTTAGTGGTAGACAGAATGGAGCCTCCAGCATCTGGCATTTCGTGGTGGTCTCCCATCTGCACACTAACCAATGGCTCCCCTGCTTAGCTTCCATCATCAGACAAACTCTAGTGCCTTCATTTAATCCTTATTTGGTTCCTGGAAATATAGCAAATCCTAAGATTAGAATAGTTTTCCATCGTCGTATTAGGTAGGGAATGAAATAATAATAATAATATAATTACAATATTATTTCTGATATTAATTATTAATTTTTTAAATTATTATTATTTCTAATATTAAGTAATAATATAATTATAATATGGCGCAGCATGTTAAAGCACTGAGCTGCTGAACTTGTTGAACGAAAGGCCGGCTGATCGAATACGGGAAGTGGAGTAAGCTCTGCTGTTAGCTCCAGCTTCTGCCAACCTAGCAGTTCGAAAACATACAAATGTGAATAGATCAATAGAAAACATGCAAATGTGAGTAAATCAATTAGAAAATATATAACTGAATAATGGCGTAGCGTGTTAAAGCACTGAGATGCTGGACTTGTTGACCGAAAGGCCGACGGTTCGAATCCAGGGAGCGGAGTAAGCTCCGCTGTTAGCTCTAGCTTCTGCCAACCTAGCAGTTCGAAAACATGCAAATGTGAGTAGATTAATAGGTACTGCTCTGGTGGGAAGGTAACGGCGCTCCATGCAGTCATGCCATTGGCCACATGGACCTTGGAGGTGGCTATGGACAACGCCGGCTCTTTGGCTTAGAAACTGAGACAAGCACCGACCCGCAGAGTTAGACATGACTAGACTTATTGTCAGGGGAAAACCTTTACTTTTTGATTATAATTTTTTTTCTAATATTAATTGTTAATTTTTAAAATTAATATTATTATTTATAATATTAAGTAATAACAGTATAATTATGATATGATTTATAATATTAACTAATATTTTTTCTAATATTAATTGTTAATTTTTAAAATTAATATTATTATTTATAATATGAAATAATAATAGTATAATTATAATACGATTTATAATAGTCACTAGGCATGTCCGATTGATGAAAAAAAGTTTCAATTCTCGTTTCTAAAGTAGGGGGTGCTGGCTCTTTGATATAGAAAGTATTTCCGATTTTTTCACCCAAAAATTTCAGATATTTCCGAAAATTCATAATGATTCTAAATGTTTCTAAAATGGCAGACGCGCATGCGCAATCGCTACACACCGGGCTTGTATGGCAATCTTCCATGTGGACGCAGAGTACGTTAGCCCCCACCTTTGCGTCCAACGTGGAAGCTTCTGATTGGCCGGGGAGCGGCAGCCATGTTAGGCTGCGCTAAGCTCCCATTCAAGGTAGGTTGCAGAAACAAATTTTTTTTAATATTTAAAAAAATATTTAAAAAATGGGGGGGGGGAATTAATGAAACATTAAGAGACAATTAGAGAATGATCCAACAATGGTTCGAATTACATTGCTGGTTGTGCTGTGAGACAATGTCTCGGAATGCGTATCAAAAAGTGAGAACAATCCAAAATAATTCCGATATACAATTCAAAACGATTTTTTGGACATGTCTAATAGTCACTAATAATAATAATAATAATAATAATAATAATAATAATAATAATAATATCTTGGATGTGACCGCCACTCCGCCACAAGTTGTTGCATCTGTCTGGGGGTCTTTGCAGTTGTGTGTGCTTATGTTTAATAAGTGCAAGAAAGCCCTTGGCAAGAGCTAAAGATGTGATGGTGAAAAATGAACGCCGTTTCAAAACAAAAAGCCAGGAAACAGATGTGAGTCCGCAATCGAGGCGAGAAGGAAGGGCAGCCCACTCTTGACATGTGGAACGAGGCCGTGGTCTGCTTTACGGACCCCTTTTTTTGGAGAGAACGCAGCTAATATTTGGAATATCAACCATACTTTTGAAGCATCGGGGCGTTTTGGAGGAGAGTGCACGGAGGGCTCTCGGGCGCTTTAATGTTGCCAAGCCCACCATAGGCTCTCATTAAAAGCCATGTATGATGTATGGGGTGAAACCTCGCGGCAAATGAAAGCCAAATCCTCCTCGCCTAATCTCCGTCGAACAAAAGCCTCTCAGTACAAAACAGAAAAACGGCGAAGGAGGCATATATCAAACGTCAATTTTATATTAAACGTGCACGGGGAGCGTGAACTGCGCCAGGAGACTTTTAGAAGAACCCGAAACAGAGTCAACTTATTTGAGAGTCACAAACATGGATGAGTTGGGACAAAGGAGAGAATTTGCAGTACAGTAGTCTCACTTATCCAACAATGTTGGATAAGCGAATATGTTGGATAATAAGGAGGGATTAAGGAAAAGCCTTATTAAACATCAAATTAGGTTATGATTTTACAAATTAAGCACCAAAGCAGACAGAAAAAGTAGTTCAATACGCAGTAATGTTATGTAGTAATTACTGTATTTATGAATTTAGCACTAAAATATCACGATATATTAAAACATTGACTACAAAAATGCGTTGGATAATCCAGAACATTGGATAAGCGGGTGTTGGATAAGTGGGACTATACTATAATTACTGTATTTACGAATTTAGCACCAAAATATCACGATGTATTGAAAACATTGACTACAAAAATGCCTTGGATAATCCAGAACGATGGATAAGCGAGTGTTGGATAAGTGAGACTCTACTATAATTACTGTATTTACGAATTTAGCACCAAAATATCACGATGTATTGAAAACATTGACTACAAAAATGCCTTGGATAATCCAGAACGATGGATAAGCGAGTGTTGGATAAGTGAGACTCTACTATAATTACTGTATTTACGAATTTAGCACCAAAATATCACGATGTATTGAAAACATTGACTACAAAAATGCATTGGATAATCCAGAACGTTGGATAAGTGAGACTCTACTGTATTTATATTCCGCCCTTCTTTCTCACCCCGATCACAATGCACATCTACATGGCCAACATTCAATGCCATTTTTAGACATACAACATATATAGACAGACACAGAGGCAATTTAACATTTTCCAGCTTCAGGAGGTTATGCTCAATTCCGGCCACAGGGGGAGCTGTTGTTTCATCCACTATGACGCCCAATCCGTAGTCTTTCCTCCTTGCTCTTTGATCGCCGGCAGTTTTATGGTGTCGTAAATTAAATTACTTCCCACTTAAGCGGTCCCTAATTTCTCTACTCACTCGGGAGATAGAGCGGAATACAAATAAAGTTTATTATTATTATTATTACTATTATTATTATTATTATTATTATTATTATTATTATTATTATTATTTTCGAACTGCTTAGGTGGACAGTAAGCTAGGCTATTAAACGGTTAGGTGTTTATTTTATTTTATTTATTTACAGTAATTATATTCCGCCCTTTTCACCTTGAAGGGCGGATCACAATGCACATATACATGCCAAACATTCAATGCCACTATTAGACATACGACATATATAGACAGACACAGAGGTAATTTAACATTTTTCCAGCTTCCGGCTTCATGACGCTATGCTCGATTCCATCCACAGGGGGAACTGCTGCTTCATCGTCCACTTGTGACCCGAGCCCTTGATGGTAGTACTTCCTCATTCCTTTCCGACACTAGACATACAACATATATAGACAGACACAGAAGCAATTTAACATTTTTCCAGCGTCCGGCATCATGAGGGTATGCTCAATTCCAGCCATAGGGGGAGCTGCTGCTTCATCGTCCACTTGTGACCCGAGCCCTTGATGGTAGTACTTCCTCATTCCTTTCTGACACTAGACATTCAACATACATAGACAGACATAGAGGTAATTTAACATTTTTACAGCTTCCAGCTTCATGTGGGTATGCTTGATTCCGGTCACAGGGGAGCTCCTGCTTCATCGTCCACTTGTGACCCGAGCCCTTGATGGTAGTACTTCCTCATTCCTTTCCGACACTAGACATACGACATACATAGACAGACATAGAGGTAATTTAACATTTTTCCAGCTTCTGGCTTCATGAGGTTATGCTCAATTCCAGCCACAGGGGGAGCTGCTTCATCGTCCACTTGTGACCCGAGCCCTTGATGGTAGTACTTCCTCATTCCTTTCCGACACTAGACATACGACATACATAGACAGACATAGAGGTAATTTAACATTTTTCCAGCTTCTGGCTTCATGAGGTTATGCTCAATTCCAGCCACAGGGGGAGCTGCTTCATCGTCCACTTGTGACCCGAGCCCTTGATGGTGGTACATCCTCATTCTTTTCCACGCACTGTTGGCAATTTTATGCTATTGTAAATTAGTTAAATTAGCCTCCATACATAAAGTGGTACCACTACCTACATTTCCTACTTGACGGATGTAACTGTCTTTTGAGCTGCTTAAGTCAACAGCAAGCTAGGCTATTAATGGTCGGGAGCTTAACCTGACCCGGGCTTTGGGTTGAGATAGTGCTTGCAGGTCTGGAGGGACCTTTAATTTTTTGCTTCTCATAGACTTAGCTAATTAAAATTCATGAAAAACTTGAAAAATATTTGGGACATGTTTGAACTCTTAAACCTTCCCCCAATTGTGCTCCGAGGGCACATTTACAGTTTAGAGAACTACTTTCCAATATAGACGTATTTTCCATGCTTAAACAACAAGTGACGTGCACATAGTTTTGTTGCCTTTTTAGAAAAAAATACTTATTACTTTTTTGGTCGTTCCTCTCTATTTTCAACCAAAATACGCTTTCTTTATATACAGCATTGCATTATTTTATCAGAAAATGTCCTGTCCGCTCGGCAACGTAAACTTATGTTTTTCGATCCCCCTTGAAATCAGTTTGCTCCTGTAATGGGAAGTCGATGTAATAAATAACAGACGTAAACAAGTTGGAGAGAAAATCCCTTATTTTTTGAAACCAAAAGAGAGAAAAGTGATTTTTTTTTTTTTTGCCTTTGAACCCTACCCCTTTTCCGGCACCCAATGAAAACTTAATTTCGACTGTGAAGAGAAAGGAAAAGAGCATGACGGATTCGAGTGGCCCAGAGTTTGCGATCCATCTTGCCATGCCGGGATTTGTAAATCAACGTATCTTCATTAATTACATTCTTTTCATACCGGGGGCCCTTGAAATGGACGAGGGTGTGCTTGTGCCTATTTATTGCTCATTACCCGCTAGAAGTTAGACAACCTTGCATACAAAAATGCAGACACAAAAACGTATATTTTAGACAATTTTGAATACAAAATGTATAGTTTTGACAATTTTGCATACAAAAAATGTAAATACAAAATATGGACAAAAAATTTTGGACAAAAATGCAGATACGAAAATGTCTATTTTAGACAATTTTGAATACAAAAATTCAGATGCCAAAACATCTGTTTTAGACAAAAATGCAGATACAAAAATGTCTATTTTAGACCACTTTGCGTACAAAAATGCATATTTTAGACCACTTTGTGTACAAAAATCCATAGTTTAGACTACATGGCATATAAAAATGCAGATACAAAAATGTCTATTTTAGACCACTTTGCATAGAAAAATGCAGATACAAAAATGTCTATTTTAGACAATTTTGCATACAAAATGTCTATTTTAGACCACTTTGCATACAAAAATGCAGATACAAAAAATGTCTATTTTAGACTGCTTTGCGTACAAAAATACAGATACGAAAATATTTAAGACTGCTTTGTGTACAAAAATGCAGATACAAAAATGTATATTCTCTACAATTTTGCATACAAAATGTCTATTTTAGACCACTTTGCATACAAAAATGCAGATACAAAAAATGTCTATTTTAGACCGCTTTGCGTACAAAAATGAAGATACGAAAATATTTAAGACTGCTTTGTGTACAAAAATGCAGATACAAAAATGTATATTCTCTACAATTTTGCATACAAAATGTCTATTTTAGAGCACTTTGCATACAAAAATGCAGATACAAAAAATGTCTATTTTAGACCGCTTTGCGTACAAAAATGAAGATACGAAAATATTTATTTAAGACTGCTTTGTGTACAAAATTGCAGATACCAAAATGCATAGTTTAGACCGCTTTGCGTACAAAAATGCAGATACAGAAATGTCTATTTTAGACCGCTTTGCGTACAAAAATGAAGCTACGAAAGTGTCTATTTTAGAGAGAAACGCAGATACAAAAATGCACATTTGAGTCAGTTTTGTCTACAAAAATGCAGAGACAAAAATGTCAATGTTAGGCACCATAACTCTGTTGTGAGAAGGTTCTCCGACTTTTGTCGTCTGCCCCGCCCACTTCCCACTGAATCTTAAGTACGCAGAGGCTCCTTTTCTTCCCAAATGTGGAGTGTCTCTAACACTATTTCCCACTTTTTCTTTTCCTTTCCAGCAGCTAATCTTTGACAGGCAGACAAGGCTTCTCACTCATCGGTTTGGCCGAATGTGGGAATGTGTCTTGGACTGAGCGGAGAGAGGGACGTGTACTTGTTGATCAATGCGGGAGAGGACTGAGGGTTTTCGGGCCTGTAGACTCATATGATGCAATTAAACTCCATTATATAGCCAGTGTAGACTCATATGATGCAGTTCAACTCTACTATATGGTTAGTGGAGACTCATATGATGCACTTAAACTCCATTATATGGTCACTAGCTGTGCCCGGCCACGCGTTGCTGTGGCAAAGTGGTGGTGGTATCGGTTAAAAGTTGTTGTGGAATTTTTATTTGACGTTATTTGTGTTTTTTAAAATTAATTTTATTGTAACTTATCTTTTTTATTTATTATATTTTATTATTTTGTTGGATTATTTTTCGTTATTTTGTTATAGTATTTTATTGTATTAATTTTTTGAGTGTTTTTTTATTATTTTTTATTGGATTATTTGTATTTATTTTATTTTTTATTCTTTTATTAACACTGGGCTGAGTGGGTTGCTAGGAGACCAAGTGGGCAGAGATTAGCCCTCTAAACTGGCAGCAATTGGATAAAAACAATTATTCCTTTCCCTCTAAGTAGGACTTTATTTTTCTTTTCTTTTTGTTGTATCAACCTAGAGGCATGGATGATGGGTTGTGTTGTCAACTTTCGAGGTTGGGGGGCTTGTAGTTTTGTTGTTTTGTTGGTCGCCGTGATGCCATCACTCATTTATATATATAGATTGGAGATTCATATGAGGCCGTTAGACTCCATTCAATGATCATTATAGACTCATATGATGCGTGTGTAACTTTTTATTTTTGTGTCCAATGTCTTTTAATGTAAAGTAACTAGCTGTGCCCGGCCACGTGTTGCTGTGGCAAAGTGTAGTGATATAGGAAATAAAGTATTGAGGAATTAAGTGGTAGTTGGTACAGTAAAGTCTCACTTATCCAAGCTAAACGGGCCATCAGAATCTTGGATAAGCAAATATCTTGGATAATAAGGAGGGATTAAGGAAAAGCCTATTAAACATCAAATTAGGTTATGATTTTACAAATTAAGCACCAAAACATCAGGTTATACAACAAATTTGACAGAAAAAATAGTTCAATACGCAGTGATGTTATGTTGTAATTACTGTATTTACGAATTTAGCACCAAAATATCACGATATATTGAAAACATTGACTAGAAAAATGGCTTGGATAATCCAGAGGCTTGGATAAGCGAGGCTTGGATAAGCGAGACTCTACTGTACATGTTATTTCCTAAAGCTTGTGAATATA
Source organism: Anolis carolinensis (assembly GCF_035594765.1). Taxonomy (NCBI): domain Eukaryota; kingdom Metazoa; phylum Chordata; class Lepidosauria; order Squamata; family Anolidae; genus Anolis; species Anolis carolinensis. Next base: position 11,071,550 of record NW_026943826.1, read on the forward strand.
CAATATTTCTGGTTGTTCCTTTTTTATGTCTGGCTGCTTCCTCTCTGGGGAATCCTTTGTTGGGAGGTGTTACCTGGCCCTGATTGTTTCCTGTCTGCAATTCCCCTGTTTTCAGAGTGTTGCTCTTTATTCACTGTCCTGTTCTGTTTCATTATACCACAGTAATTTTTATATATTATATTTATAATCCAGTATTATTTGTTTTGAGTTGGATTATATGAGGCCTCTTCTACACACTGAACTGGATTACATGACAACATGGACTCAAGATAATCCAATTCAAAGCAGATTCAAATTCAATAGCCGCCCTGAGTCCCCTATTGGGTGAGAAGGGTGGGATATAAATATTGTAATAAATAAATACTGTGGATTATCTGTCTTGGTATTCTGCGTTATATAGTTGTGTGCCTTGAGTCTACACTGCCATATAATCCAGTTCAAATCTGATAATCTGTATTTTATAGGCAGTGTGAACCCTGCCTGTCCCCTGGGCGCCATTGTGGCTGAGAGCATTGCTATGACATGAAGGGGTGGGGCCTAAAGGGGGCGGGGCCTACCCTTCTGACTGGCAGCCAGGGGGAGAACGGCTCTTCCTCGTCCTCTGTAATTTGGATTTTATTTTTCTAGTTTTTTATTGAAAGACGTAGATTGGATGATTATGTCTTTTGTGGCCAAATTTGGTGTGATTTGGTTCAGTGGTTTTGCTGTTTACTCCATGGTAAAAACACACATTACATTTATATATATACTAGCTGTGCCCGGCCACGCGTTGCTGTGGCAAAGTCTGGTGGTATGGGAAATAAAGTATTGAGGTATTGGTGGTAGTTAAGGTAAAGGGTAAAGGTTTTATCTTACATTAAGTCCATTATAAATGGGTTATATAGCTGTGTGGAAGGGCCTTGAGTCTACACTGCCATATAATCCAGTTAAAATCAGATAATTTGCTCAGCTCAGCTCATTGCTGTGTTTTTCATGTGTTTTATAATGATTGTGATTTCTTAATGCCTTTTACATTTATTTGTGTGTTTTTGTATTTGATATTACTGTATGCAGGTTTTATATCTGTAAGCCGCCCCGAGTCCCTCTGGGGAGATGGTGGTGGGGTACAAAAATAAAATAATAATAATAATAATAATAATAATAATAATAATAATAATTACTACAAAAATAAAATTATTATTATTATTATTATTATTATTATTATTATTATTATTATTATTATTTGTATCTTATAGGCCATGTGGAAGAGGCCTAAGTGAGGCCTAACTCTGCCCTGGGCGTAGCTTAGCCTTCTAACTGGCAGCAATTGGGTAAAAACAATTATTCCTCTCCCTCTAATTAGGGCTTTTGTTGTAATTTTGTTGTATGAACGTAGAGGCATGGATGAGGGGTTGTGCTGCCAAGTTTAGTGTTTCTGGGATGCGTAGTTTTGTTGTTTTGTCCGAGGCCGAAATTTCATTACCCTTTTATATATATATATAGATGACAAATACATACGCAACTCCGCTCTTGTCTCGATGCTTTATCAAGAAAGTGCTGTATATTCATTTTCACTTATTTTTCCTTCTTCTTCTTCTTTTTCCGGCTCTGAGAAAGACGAGGAAATTCGAATGGAAAGTCTTCCTTTGCGCGGGAGGCAAAGTGCCAGTGGCCAGCGAAAGTACCAGCATTACCCTAATTCATTAAGTGTCAGGTGCCTTCTTTGTTTGTATGGCGCTTGTAACCCTATTGATGTCAAGCAGGCTGTTAAAAAGCATAATGACATGGCATTAGAGACCCTGAGAGCAATTAACAGGCTGCTTAATTAGCAAAAGGAATTAGAATTTGAGTGGCTGATCTTTGCTTAAAGACTCTCTGTCTGTGTGCGCCGTTTTCAGCAAAGCCCGAGCCGTTATCGTGATTGATCAAACGGGGCCAACCCGGTCCGGAGGAAACTCGCTCGCCTCGTCTTCTGATCTTTGAATATACAACTGTTTAAATATTCCGAGCTGCCTTGATAAACAACCAGAAAGAGATTTTGGGTTTGCGAGCATTATGGGATGGGAGATGTAGAAAGCGGGGGGAGCTTGGGTGGAGTGGGCACTACGAGGTGAAATTAAAGCAGCTTGGCACCACTTCGGGTCCTTGGAAAATGTAGTTTTCTGCAATAAACTACAACTCCCAGGAGTTATGACAGTTCAAGTGCCTTCAATCTAAATCAGTACTTCTCAACCTGGGGGTCGGGACCCCTGGGGGGTCGCGAGGAGGGTTTCAGACAATCAGAAAACACCTATTTCTGATGATTTTAGGAACCCAAATCCCTCCAGTATTTTCTGTCTGTCATAGGGATTCTGTGTGATATGTTTGGCTGTATTCTAGGTGATTGTAGGTGAACTATAAATCCCAACAAATCCCAAATGTCACAGTCTATTTATCCGAAACTCCACCAGTGCTCACATTTGGGCATATTGAGTGTTCGTACCAAGTTTGGTCCAGATCCATCATTGTTTGGGTCCACAATGCTCTCTGGAAATAGGTGAACTACAACTCCCAAACTCAAGGTTGTTTGTGAATATTTGCATTATGATCCATAACAGGGGCAAAGTGACAGTTGTGAATATTTGCATTACGATCCATAACAGGAGCAAAGTGACAGTTGTGAATATTTCCATGACAATCCATAACAGGAGCAAAGTGACAGTTGTGACTATTTGCATTACGATCCATAACAGGAGCAAAATGACAGTTGTGAATATTTGCATTACGATCCATAACAGGAGCAAAGTGACCGTTGTGAATATTTGCATTGCGATCCATAACAGGAGCAAAGTGACAGTTGTGAATATTTTCATTACGATCCATAACAGGAGCAAAGTGACAGTTGTGAATATTTGCATTACGATCCATAACAGGAGCAAAGTGACCGTTGTGAATATTTGCATTGCGATCCATAACAGAAGCAAAGTGACAGTTGTGAATATTAACATTACGATCCGTAAAAGGAGCAAAGTGACAGTTGTGAATATTTGCATTACGATCCATAACAGGAGCAAAGTGACAGTTGTGAATATTTGCATGACGATCCATAACAGGAGCAAAGTGACAGTTGTGAATATTTGCATTACGATCCATAACAGGAGCAAAGTGAGTTGTGAATATTTGCATTAGGGTCCATAACAGGAGCAAAGTGACAGTTGTGAATATTTGCATTAGGGTCCATAACAGGAGCAATGTGACAGTTGTGAATATTTGAATTACGATCCATAATGGGAGCAAAGTGACAGTTGTGACCCGGTCTGCCTTTATTAAACATTTTTTCAAATGTGCTTTCGAACAATCAGTTCGAAATCAGATTCATAACAATAGCAAAATGACAGTTATGGAGTGGCAACGAAAATAATGTTATGGTTGGGGTTCACCACAACATGTATTGGGAAAGTTGCGAACCACTGATCTAGATGCACCGTGGAGTGCATCTACACTGTCGGATGAATGCCATGACTAAACCAAAGGAGCATGGAGATTTTGTAGAAGTGTCACCCCGAGCATCCTTCTCCCGATTGAAGGCAGATCCTGGATCCCGTCCTTTGTTTACACGCGAGCTTCGTCTCCTTTCCGAGCTGCAAACCTTTCCTGTCTTGCCCGCGTTTAGATTCCGTAAACAGTTCAACGGGGGGAAAGGGGTGCCACTCTTTGAGGTCTCGGGTTTCCTGCTGCTCCAGAGTGGAAGCATTGTGTTGATTAGAGGTTGAGGTTATGAAAGTGTTTACTCGGAAGCTCTGTAAACATGTCTGCTTTTAAATCAAACCAAACCCTCCGAAGGGAGCCGAGAAGGGCGAGAAGATAGACGAGGGAACGGCAGAAATTTTTTAGGTTAAAGATTCGATGGAACTTGTCCAGGGATAGAATCTGAACTAGAAGCTGAATCATCAGTGTGGACTTCAGGATCTGCACGCCACATACACACTCTTGTTCCCAGAGCGTCCAACTTCATTCACTCCTCTGTAGCAATCTCCAGGTTTTACGGCACAGTTCTGTGGTCAACATCCACCAACATCCACATGTTGAGAACCACTGCTCTAGAGTAAGAGGCGCTCGGCTGTCGGCACTGGCACGCATGCATGTTTTCCGAGTCTGCACGCCACATACACACTCTTGTTCCCAGAGCGTCCAACTTCATTCACTCCTCTGTGGCAATCTCCAGGTTTTACGGCACAGTTCTGTGGTCAACATCCACATGTTGAGAACCATTGCTCTAGATAAAGAGGTGCTCGGCTGCAGGCACTGGCAGGCATGCATGTTTTCCGAGCCTGCACGCCACATACACACTCTTGTTCCCAGAGCGTCCAACTTCATTCACTCCTCTGTAGCAATTTCCAGGTTTTACGGCACAGTTCTGTGGTCAACATCCACATGTTGTGAACCACTGCTCAAGAGAAAGAGGCGCTCGGCTGCAGGCACTGGCAGGCATGTGTGATTTCCAGGCACTAAACTTTATTCTTATACCCTGCCCCCTCTCCCCGAAGGGACTCAGGGCGGCTTACACAAGGACAAGCCCGAACAACAACATAACATAGCATTACAAGTATAAAATTTAACCGCAATTTAAAACATTCCAACAATAAACAAAAATGACATACTTTAAAAGCCTGAGCATCAGTTTTGCACACGGCAAAAGGTGACTACTGCAGAGCTCAAGGGTCTATAGATAAAATCAGAATGAGTGTGTGTGTAGCGTGCAGGCTCGGAAAGCATGCATGCCTGCCAGTGTCTGCAGCCGAGCGCCTCTTACTCTAGAGTAGTAGTTCTCAACATGTGGGTACTCAAATGTTTTGGCCTTCAACTCCCAGAAATACTAATAGCTGGTAAATTTGCAAGCCCTATATATAGGGCTTGCAAATATTACAGGGGGAGAATGAACACACAAATATATATATATATGTCTAGATAGATATGAAATATATAGGGCTTGCAAATATTACAGGGGGAAAATGAACATACAAATATATATAGACATGTCTAGATAGATATGAATATATATATATATATATATATATATATATATATATATATATATGTCTTGCAAATATTACAGGGGGAAATGAACATACAAATATATATAGACATGTCTAGATAGATATGAATATATATATATATATATATATATATATATATATATATATATATGGCTTGCAAATATTACAGGGGGAAATGAACATACAAATATATATAGACATGTCTAGAAAGATATGAATATATATATATATGGCTTGCAAATATTACAGGGGGGAAATGAACATACAAATATATATAGACATGTCTAGATAGATATATATATAGGGCTTGCAAACATTACAGGGGGAATGAACATACAAATATATATATAGACATGTCTAGATAGATATGAATATATATATATATATATATATATATATATATATATATGGCTTGCAAATATTACAGGGGGAAAATGAACATACAAATATATATCTAGACATGTCTATATATATATATATATATATATATATATATATATATATATGGCTTGCAAATATTACGGGGGAAAATGAACATATAAATATATATAGACATGTCTAGATAGATATGAATATACAGTAGAGTCTCACTTATCCAAGCTAAACGGGCCGGCAGAAGCTTGGATAAGCGAATATCTTGGATAATAAGGTGGGATTAAGGAAAAGTCTATTAAACATCAAATTAGGTAATGATTTTACAAATTAAGCACCAAATCATCATGTTATACAACAAATTTGACAGAAAAAGTAGTTCAATAAGCAGTAATGTTATGTAGTAATTACTGTATTTACTAATTTAGCACCAAAATATCATGATATATTGAAAACATTGACTACAAAAATGGCTTGGATTATCCAGAAGCTTGGATAAGTGAGGCTTGGATAAGTGAGATTCTACTGTATATATATATAGGGCTTGAAAATATTACAGCGGGAAAATGAACATACAAATATATATAGACATGTCTAGATAGATATGAATATATATATATATATATATATAGGGCTTGCAAATATTACAGGGGGAAAGTGAACATACAAATATATATAGACATGTCTAGATAGATATGAATATATATATATATATATATATATATATATATATATATATATAGGGCTTGCAAATATTACAGGGGAAAGTGAACATACAAATATATATAGACATGTCTAGATAGATATGAATATATATATATATATATATATATGGCTTGCAAATATTACAGGGGGAAAGTGAACATACAAATATATATAGACATGTCTAGATAGATATGAATATATATATATATATATATATATATATATATATATATAGGGCTTGCAAATATTGTAGGGGAAATGCACACACACACACACACACACAGAGGGGGGATTTGCAAACGTTTCAGGGGGAAATGCATATGTGAAATTAAGAAAACGAAGGGCAGAGAAATGTTGGATCCTGAAATCTGGGACAGGCTTGTACCATTGGAAGTAATCTTAACCTAATTAGTTTCATTAATGGGACATGGTCCCGGCCAAGGCATCTCTATCCAAAGGTTTTTGGTCTGTGTGTGTGTTGTGTTTTTAAAGGGAAGATTAAGTCTAAAGAGATTAGACAATCCCACCCCCCACCCCCCCATCCGCCTCGGTTCCCGCAAGACATGAGCCGTTCAGAAATGACAAAAATGCTCCTAAGCCTCTCCCGAGGAAGGGCAACCAAATAGGCAGCCTTTTGTTGGGCCCTAAGTCCCGCCTGCAAAGATGTTGAGAGGTGGTGTCCGGTCACCGTGCGCGGGATCCAGGGACATGACTTATCTGTCGCCAATAAAACAAATCAGGCCAAGGCATTAGCGGTGGGATTAGGCGTCCGAGGAGGAAATGGTTGGGCCACCCATGAGGTGCGAGGGAAGGAACATGGAGAAGGACACCCTTCTTCTGCTTCTTCTTTTTCTCCTCGTCTTCTCTCTTTGTGTCATCCTAAGTCGAAACTCTCTACGGCTTTCTTGGCGAGACATCTCTCAGAGGAGCGTTCTTCTGAGGCCGAGAAAGTCGGACTTGCTTAGGATCCTTTAGTGCGTTTCGATCACTAAATGTCGTTGCACCCGGTGTCACCAAAACGAGCATCTATACTCATTTTTGTGAACAAAAATATTCTCGGTAAGCCTAGCTTGTATGTATGCCATCAATATACGTACAAGGCTAAAACTCTTCACCCAATGACTTTTCGAAGCTGGATTGTTGTGAGTTTTCCGGACTGTACAGCCATGTTCCAGAAGCATTCTCTCCTGGTGTTTCACCCACATCTATGGTAGGCATCCTCAGAAGTTGTGAGGTCTATTGGAAAATAAACAAGTGAGATTTATGTCCAGGGTGGGAGATATAACTCTTGCCTGTTGGACGCAAAAGTGTGAATGTTGCAATTGGCCACTGTGATTAATCCGACCAAGACGAAGAAGCCGGATTGGCCGAAGGAAAATGACTAAATCGATCTGTGCACAAGCCTAATGTGTAGCACCAACCAACCGGAGCTGTAGATCAGTGGTTCTCAACCTGGGATCCCCAGATGTTTTGGACCTACAACTCCCAGAAATCCCAGCCAGTTTACCAGCTGATAGGATTTCTGGGAGTTGAAGGCCTCCTGGAGACCTCAGGTTGAAGTCCTTCTTGGAGTTGAAGGTCTCAGGAGACCTCAGGTTGAAGTCCTTCTTGGAGTTGAAGGTCTCAGGAGACCTCAGGTTGAAGGACTTCTGGGAGTTGAAGGCCTCAGGAGACCTCAGGTTGAAGCACTTCTTGGAATTGAAGGTCTCAGGAGATCTCAGGTTGAAGGCCTTGGAGTTGAAGGTCTCAGGAGACCTCAGGTTGAAGGCCTTCTTGGAGTTGAAGGTCTCAAGAGAGCTCAGGTTGAAGGCCTGGGAGTTGAAGGCCTCAGGAGACCTCAGGTTGAAGGGTTTCTGGGAGTTGAAGGCCTCAGGAGACCTCAGGTTGAAGGACTTCTGGAAGTTGAAGGTCTCAGGAGACCTCAGGTTGAAGGCTTTCAGGGAGTTGAAGGCCCCAAGGGACCTCAGGTTGGAGGCCTGGGAGTTGAAGGCCTCGGGAAACCTCAGGTTGGAGGCCTGGGAGTTGAAGGCCTCAGGAGATCTCAGGTTGAAGGCTTTCTGGGAGTTGAAGGTCTCAAGAGACCTCAGGTTGAAGGACTTCTGGAAGTTGAAGGCCTCAGGAGACCTCAGCTTGAAGGACTTCTTGGAATTGAAGGTCTCAGGAGATCTCAGGTTGAAGGCCTGAGAGTTGAAGGTCTCAGGAGACCTCAGGTTGAAGGCCTGAGAGTTGAAGGTCTCAGGAGACCTCAGGTTGAAGGCCTGGGAGTTGAAGGCCTCAGGAGACCTCAGGTTGAAGGCCTGGGAGTTGAAGGCCTCAGGAGACCTCAGGTTGAAGGCCTTCTTGGAATTGAAGGTCTCAGGAGATCTCAGGTTGAAGGCCTTCTTGGAATTGAAGGTCTCAGGAGATCTCAGGTTGAAGGACTTCTGGAAGTTGAAGGCCTCAGGAGATCTCAGGTTGAAGGCCTTCTTGGAATTGAAGGTCTCAGGAGATCTCAGGTTGAAGGCCTGGGAGTTGAAGGCCTCAGGAGACCTCAAGTTGAAGGCCTTCTGGTAGTTGAAGGCCTCAAGAGACCTCAGGTTGAAGGCCTTCTGGGAGTTGAAGGTCTCAGGAGACCTCAGGTTGAGAACACTGCTACAGATCCACAACATCTGGGATGCCACGAGTTGTCCATCACCAACTTAAGAGTGGTTGCATTGCAAGGAATGCCTAATAGTTTAGAGACCCCTTTATTATATATTAATATTAATAATATTAATAATAGCCCCAAACTATTATGATGGTTCGGCCTCATGGCTACCCCAGCTGCTGCTTCCGGATGCTTCACCGTGAGGCTGAACCTTGTGGGGAAGACGTATCTACACTGTAGAATGAACACACTTTGATGCTACTTTGACTGAAATGATTCAATGCTACGGAATTTGGGGAGTTGCAGTTTGGTGGGTCACCCACTCTGTCTGTAAAACCACATCTCCCAGGATTCCATAGCATTGAGCCATGACAGCTCAAGTGGTGCCAAACTGCTTTCATTCTATCGTGTAGATTCACCCAAAGTCACTTGTGCTGTTGAGACACTTACTCAGGTCTAAACCTGTTTGAATGTAGTGAATCTCCAAACTGGAAGTCCGATAAAAATCTAATATATATTAGAGTGAACCGGAAAATATGTTTCATCTCTTTCCGTTTCTATCCAGTCTTTCTTCCAGTCAGCTCAAGGCGGGTTGCCTTGCTCTCCGTAACAGAAAAGTGGAGAACTCAGAGAGGCCTTTGTCTAGTGAGAAACTTGGATATTATTTATCCTCACGGAACAACCCTGCGCTTTAAGAGAACCACACCTGAGGACGGAGCCGATGAATCCCTCCTTTATGCGTCCGCATCCAGATGTGGGTCAGGGCGGGCATTGGATACGGTCCGAAAAAGGCCAGTGGTTTGGAGAGCTGGTCCGTGGAGGCTTCCCGGCTCCTGTGGGCTGCCCTCGACAGCAAGTGCCTTGGCGCAAAAATTTACTCCAGTGGTGGATTAGTGGTTTGTGGTTTGGAGTGTGCTAATCCCCATCCAGGGATTCCCCCAAATACTACAGGAATGACAGGGCAGATGCGGAAGGATTTGCATTTGAAAGCGGAAGGACTGAATGCCAATCCTCAACCATTCACGTTCTGTTAAATCAGTGGTTCTCAATGGTAATGGGACTACTGGCCAATGTAATAAATAAAATGGATTAGAAGGCGTAGGAACATAATTAAGAAAAATTAGATTATTTGCGGATGATATGTTGATAACAATTGAGAAGATAATAAAAAGTGGAGATTTAATACAGTGGTTTTCATCCTGTGGGTCCCGAGGTATATTGGCCTACAATTCCCAGAAATCCCAGCCAGTTTACCAGCTGTTCTGGAAGTCAAAGGCCAAAACATCTGGAGACCCACAAATTGAGAACCACTGTATTAAATCTCCATTTTTATTATCTCCTCAATTGTTATCAACATGTCATCCGCAAATAATCTAATTTTTCCTAATTACAGTAGAGTCTCACTTATCCAAGCTAAACAGGCCGGCAGAAGCTTGGATAAGCAAATATCTTGGATAATAAGGAGGGATTAAGGAAAAGCCTATTAAACATCAAATTAGGTTATGATTTTGCAAATTAAGAACCAAAACATCATGTTATACAACAAATTTGACAGAAAAAGTAGTTCAATACGCAGTAATGTTATGTTGTAATTATTGTATTTACAAATTTAGCAACAAAATATCATGATATATTGAAAACATTGACTACAAAAATGACTTGGATAATCCAGAAACTTGGATAAGCGAGGCTTGTCCTTATCAGCTTTTCCTTCAGTTTTGTCAAGGAACTTTCCATGCCGTGTTTTGTTGTGCCAGCTGTCGGCTCTAGTTTGTAGTGCGGTTTTCTTGTACTGATTTTTTGTCTGCTGGGCTTTGAGGAGTTTCTGATTTTTGACTTCAATCAAAGCAGGTTCTTCACTCTGCTTGATATATTCTGCCAGGGCATGTTCTTCTTCTTTGACAGCTTGTTTTACTTGTAAGAGTCCTCTGCCCCCTGATCTTCTAGGCAGATATAGTCAGTCAACATCACTGCGAGGGTGCAGTGAATGATGAATAGTCATGAGTTTTCTTGTTTTTCTGTCCAAATTGTCCAGTTCAACCTGTGTCCAATTTATAATGCCAGCAGTATATCTTATGACAGGTATTATTATTATTATTATTATTATTGGAAAAGAGATTACACCTAAACCTTAGGAAAGAATTCCTGATGGTAAGAGCAGTTTGTCAGTGTAATACTTCTTTCCTTAGGAATCCTTCTATGGATATTTTTAAGTACAGGTTGCATGGCCATCTGTCTGGAGGACTCGGATTGTGTCTTCCTGCATGGCAGGGGGTTGGACTTATGATCTCTTACTCTTCTGTAAGATGTATCCATAAAAGCAGAGGTCTTTCTTATATGGGAACGGTGTTTGTGGATTCATCGAGACACAATGAATTATTACGAAAACATTTGTTGCCTTCTCCAAAATCCACGGAGATGGGAACTAGGAATTTGAATGGCAAACACCCCGCTTCTTGCGGCCTTCAGACATCAGACATGCAGTTTCACAGCATCTTTTTTTCCCAGCGCCAACCTCCCATGACCCCTCGGAGTGCATCAGGCAGACAGCGACCATGTGAGGTGGGTCATAAGGAACAGCTTTAGACCCAAACCCGTATCATCCCGTTGGTGGAATGCAAAGTCCCTCCCGATCCCCTTTGGCAAAGCCGCATCATGTGTGTGAGATAAATCCTGGGGACACACAAGCGTTTGCCAGGAAAGGCTTGCACAGGACAATGGTTGCTATTGCAGACCAGATATACACGCGGCGTTGGTCGTTTGGGGCTTAAAGGGCCAGCAGTCGGGGGGCTGATGTTGCACTGGGCGTTCAGGAAAACACAGCAAAAGCACCCTTGACAACCTGTGCAGGTATCTTCTGAAATGAAGAGAGAGCATAATTTAGGCTTGTGCAATCCCGGTAAACCTTGACCCGTTTCGTATCCCAGTTTTCGGTCTGTTTTTTCGGTGCCTCCCAAAATTGGAGGGCAGATATCTATTTTCGCTCAGGGATGCTGAAAGATCCTTTTTCTATGGGCCCATTTGGGGGGACACTTCCCAGCATTTGGGGGGAGACGCTGCAGGCAGGCGTGATTAAAGGAGACATCTTACCTGTTTCTCTGTTCTAGAGGAGAGGCGCTCAGCTGCAGGCAGGTGCACGCTCTAAGGAGACGTCTTACTCTTCACCAGTTCATATTCTTCACTATACGTCTTACCTGTTTCTTTGCTCTAGAGGAGAGGTGCTCAGCTGCAGGCAGGCGTATGCTATAAGGAGACATCTTACCTGATTCTGTACTCTATAGGAGAGGTGCTCAGCTGCAGGAAGGTGTACGATTTAAGGAGAGTCTTACCTGTTTCTCTACTCTAGAAGAGAGGCGCTCAGCTGCAGGCAGGCACACACTTTAAGGAGATGTTTTACCTGTTTCTCTACTCTAGATGAGAGGTGTTCAACTGCAGGCAGGCGTATGATTTAAGGAGACGTCTTACCTGTTTCTCTGCTCTAGAGAAGAGGCGCTCAGCTGCAGGCAGGCGCATGCTTTAAGGAGATGTCTTACTTGTTTCTCTAAAGGAGAGGCCCTCAGCTGCAGGCAGGCGCAAGCACTTTCGGGGCCTGCACACCACACATGCACTCTCCAAGGCAAGGAGGCGAGTTCTGTTTCTTACTCTAGAGGAGGCGCTCAGCTGCAGGCAGGCATGAGCACTTTGCCACACGCACACACTCTCTCTCTGCAAGGCAAAGAGACAAGTTCTCGTTCTTACTCTGTAGGCGCACGGCTGGGCCTGCATAACACACACGTGTACTCTCTTTCCAAGGCAAGGAGGGATGGAGTTCCACATGCTCACGAAAAGCAGCTCCCGCTTGCTTTCGTGTTGAACTGATTTTTGTACGGGGAGGGATCTTCTCGTTACGTGCTCCCAATGTAACGAAAGTAACGAAAGAACAGATGAAATGAAGGAAAACTTTAGCAGCAGCTGAAAAAGCCAACACAATCCTAGACGGTGTCGATAATAGTCTAGTAATGAGATCAAGGAGAGTCATGGTCAGACTCTATTCCGCTTTGGCCAGATCTCACCTGGAATGAACATGTCCAGAGACCAGCAACCAGTCATCAAAGTTTGGAAACCAAGCTCTATGAGGAATGGCTTAAGGGAGTTGAGGATGTTTAGCTTGGAGGAACGAAGGCTGAGATATGGGGACACCGCAAAGAATATTTTGCACACTATTCCCTTCTTCGTGTATTATTGATGCAACTTGATAATGAACTTTGCTTTTCTTCTCTCCCATCAAAGTCAGGGGAAGAGTTTGGGAACGAGACAGCAAGGCCAAAGGCCATCTCCGTCGTTGATATCAGTGTTGATAACGTATTGTACAATTAGATCAATTTGACAATTTCCATTATGGCTGATAAAATATTTATGGAGGCCCGGGATGGTGTCCGATCCCCGATGCCATTTGTTTTACTAATGGGGGCAGATCCCCCCAACCTCGTGGTGTGTCCCCCGGCCGCCTCTCTCTCTCTCCTCGTGCCTCCGTCTTGCATTAGGTTTGCAAATTGCCAACGAGGGTCGTAAATTACCGGGCCCGGCTCAGCCAGATGGATGCCAAGCTGACAAGGGAGGCGGATGGCTTGCAATGACATTGTTTCTCGGGAGCATTAATCACGAGCAAAGAAAAGAAAATATTCCAACCTTGAGCGATAAGTCCAAATATTAAGGAACACCACGTCGGCTGTTGGGAGATAGCTTGAGTAAGAGCCGGCAATTAGGAAGCAGAATCGATGAACGGAGGGGACGACGACACCGTTCATTATTTAGCAAAGCAATTCAAGGAGAAAATAAGAGAATTTATATATATATGGATGTTGTGTTTCTTTTCACATTTTATACCTTGATGATAACAGACATATTTAAGTGTAGTAGTAGTAGTAGTTGTTGTTGTCTCCTTTTGGGAGAGACTGTCTGTGCAGAGTTCCATACTTTGCACTTCATGCCTCCTTGTCTTGGAAAGAGTGTGTATGTGTGTGGCATGCAGGCCCAAAAAGCTCACAAAACTACCAGCAGACAAGCATCTCCTCTAGAGTAAGAATGAGATCTTGCCTCTTTGCCTTGGAAAGAGAGCGTGTGTGTGGCATGCAGGCCCAAAAGCTCGCATGATTGCCTGCAGCCGAGCACCTCCTCTAGAGTAAGAATAAGAACTTGCCCCTTTGCCTTGGAAAGAGAGAGTGTGTCTGTGGCATGCAGGCCCAAAAGCTCACATGACTGCCTACAACCGAGCACCTTCTTTATAGTAAGAATGAGAACTTGCCTCCTTGCCTTGGAAAGACAGTGTGTGTGGTGTGCAGGCCTGCAGCCAAGCGCCTCCTCTAGAGTAAAAATGAGAACTTGCCTCCTGTCTTTGAGAGATTCTATGATTCTCTGAGAGTGCATATGTGTGTGTGTTTGTGTGGCGTGCAGGCCCAGAAAGCGCATGGACCTGTTTGCAGCTGAGCGGCTCCTCTAGAGTGAGAATGAGAACTTGTCTCCTTGCCTTGGAAAGAGAGTTTGTGTGTGGCGTGTAGGCCCAAAAAGCTCGCACAACTGCCTGCAGCCAAACGCCTCCTCTAGAGTAAGAATGAGAATTTGCCTCCTTGATTTGGAAAGAGATTCTCTGATTCTCTGAGAGTGCATATGTGTTTGTGTGGCATGCAGGCCCAGAAAGCGTGTGTGCCTGCCTGCAGCCGAGCGCCTCCTCTAGAGTAAGAGTGAGAACTTGCCTCCTTGCCTTGGAAAGAGATTCTATGATTCTCTGAGATTGCATATGTGTGTGTGTGTGTTTGTGTGGCGTGCAGGCCCAGAAAGCGTGTGTGCCTGCCTGCAGCCGAGCGCCTCCTCTAGAGTAAGAGTGAGAACTTGCCTCCTTGCCTTGGAAAGAGATTCTATGATTCTCTGAGATTGCATATGTGTGTGTGTGTGTTTGTGTGGCGTGCAGGCCCAGAAAGCGTGTGTGCCTGCCTGCAGCCGAGCGCCTCCTCTAGAGTAAGAGTGAGAACTTGCCTCCTTGCCTTGGAAAGAGATTCTATGATTCTCTGAGATTGCATATGTGTGTGTGTGTGTTTGTGTGGCGTGCAGGCCCAGAAAGCGTGTGTGCCTGCCTGCAGCCGAGCGCCTCCTCTAGAGTAAGAGTGAGAAGTTGCCTCCTTGCCTTGGAAAGAGTGTGTATGTGTGGCATGCAGCTCCAGAAAGTGTGTGTGCCTGCCTGCAGCCGAGTGCCTCTCCTCTAGAGTAGAAACAGGTAAGAAAGTACATGCCTGCCTGCAGCTGAGCGCCTCTCCTCTAGAGTAAAACAACTTTAATGCCTATAATGATGGATAGGGGAGCTAATAATAGGCCGATAGAAAAATCGGCTGATCTTTTGGCACCCCAGAGCGAAAGTAGATATCTCCCCTCCTAATATCTATCCCGAAAGCACAACCCTATTTATCACATCGATAACCCCGAAGCTCCTTTATCCCTGGCATTTTACAGAACGTAAACGTAAACTTCTTCCTTAGCTAGAGATGCTTCCGACCTTTCCCGAATGCCGCCTCCAAGCAATGGTTTTCATTAGCTCCTCAAACGAGAACGCTACGTTTGGTGTTTCTGGTTTCCTGTCATTTTGAATCAAAATAAGACGAAGCGAATGTGGTTATCTTAATAAGAACCTTGAGCCCGAGTGGGTTTAGGTAGCATTGTTTGAAAAGGAAGCGTTTGGCATTAGAAGCGGACACGCTGCTGGCTTCCTGAGAAATCCGGTTGGTGGGAACTCGTGGGGAGACGGAAAGGCGCACGGAATTGTCATAACTTTGCAGAACTTTTCGGAGGTTCCAGCCCCCAAAAAGCATCCTCTCAAGAAATAGGAAGCATCAAATTCCTCCTAGATTTTGTTTTTCCTCCACCATAGACACCCCAGTGTTATAGTGAGCGCTGTGAACACGTCCAAGAAGCCTGCCAACGTCCTCCACAAACACCATCCTGCCCACCACCTGAGTGAAGGCTTTCCTACAGGGACAATTTCCTCCTAGATTTTGTTTTTCCTCCACCATAGACACCCCAGTGTTATAGTGAGCGCCGTGAACATGTCCAAGAGCCCTGCCAATGTCCTCCACAAACACCATCTTGCCCATCACCTGAGTGAAAGCTTTCATACAGAGACAATTTCCTCCTAGATTTTGTTTTTCCTCCACCACAGACACCCCAGTGTTATCGTGAGCGCTGTGAACACATCCAAGAGCCCTGCCAACATCCTCCACAAACACCATCCTGCCCACCATTTGAGTGAAGGCTTTCCTACAGGGACAATTTCCTCCTAGATTTTGCTTTTCTCCACCACAGACATCCCAGTGTCATAGTGAGTGCTGTGAACACATCCAAGAGCCCTGCCAATGTCCTCCACAAACACCATCCTGCTCACCACTTGAGTGAAGGCTTTCCTACAGGGACAATTTCCTCCTAGATTTTGTTTTTCCTCCACCACAGACACCCCAGTGTTATAGTGAGCGCCGTGAACATGTCCAAGAGCCCTGCCAACATCCTCCACAAACACCATCCTGCCCACCACCTGAGTGAAGGCTTTCCTATAGGGACAATTTCCTCCTAGATTTTGTTTTTCCTCCACCACAGACACCTCAGTATTATAGTGAGCGCCGTAAACATGTCCAAGAGTCCTCCACAAACACCATCCTGCCCCCCACCCAAGGTAAGGCTTTCCTACAGGGACAATTTCCTCCTAGATTTTGTTTTTCCTCCACCACAGACATCCCAGTGTTTCTGATTTTCTCCAGAATTTGCATGATCCCGCCCACTGCCTCTCCCTTAACCCTTTCCTATTATTTTCTATGGCACACACCAAACAGAGGAACTGAACATAATAGAGAGAGAGGTTTGGGGAGAATTCACCACGATTTATAGGAGTTGTAGGTTCTGGGATGTATAGTTCACTTGCAATCTGAACTAACTTGGAACACAGAACCACCATGACCAAGAAAAAATACTGGAGGTCTTTGAAGGGATTTGTAGGAGTTGTAGTTCACCTCCATTCAGAGCGAGCGATGAACCCAAACAATGACGGAAATGGACCCAACTTAGTAGGCAATACCCGGTTTGCCCAAATTTGAATACTGGTGAGTTTGGAGCGGAATTGGCCTGGATATTTTGGAGTTGTGGATACTGGGATGTCTAGTTCACCTACATCCAGAGAGCACTGTGAACCCAAACGCGGATGGATCCGGACCCAATTTGGGGGAATAGAATGGTACTATGCCGTCGTTTCATAAAGAATCGACTCCTATAGAAGCTGTCTTAGCTGCCGCATCATGCTGTTGACTCATGTTCCGCTGTGCATAGGTTGTGTTCCCAGCCCACTCCCCTCGAAAGGTTTGCGTCTTAAGGCCAAGAATAACCCTGGCGGAGACAACGGGAGAGCGACCGACCCGTGGCTCAAGCTACACAGACGGTGAGGTCATTCCGAGCCCTATTGTCTCCTGATAACCCAATTAGGAAAGTGCAATTTATCTAGCCGGGTTTCCATTTAATTATCTAATTTGTCTGACTGGGGCCAGCTCTCGCTATCTCCATCCTTGGCACTCCGGCCAAGCGCTATCGCCCTGACCGCTTGTTCCCCAGGTGCTTTTCATTCGTTTGACCCTCCATCATAAAAGCATTATTATTATTATCATTATCATTATTGATACATCGACATTGTATGACACAGCAAACGAGATCTATATGCTGGATTTCGTTTCACAAAATCACAAGTCGAACACTTCCCAAGTGTCTAGGACTATGTGATGTTATGCCAGCTGTCAGCTCTAGTTTGTAGTGCGGTTTTCTTGTACTGATTCTTTGTCTGCTGTGTTTTGAGGAGTTTCTGATTTATGACTTCAATCAAAGCAGGTTCTTCACTTTGCTTTACTTATTATTATTGTATGACACAGCAAACAAGATAGATATGCTGGATTTCATATCACAAAATCACAAGTCGAACACTTCCCAAGTGTCTAGGACTGTGTGATGTTGTGCCAGCTGTCAGCTCTAGTTTGTAGTGCGGTTTTCTTGTACTGATTCTTTGTCTGCTGTGTTTTGAGGAGTTTCTAATTTATGACTTCAATCAAAGCAGGTTCTTCACTTTGCTTTACTTATTATTATTATTATTATTATTATTATTATTATTATTATTATTATTGTATGACACAGCAAACGAGATCTATATGCTGGATTTCGTTTCACAAAATCACAAGTCGAACACTTCCCAAGTGTATAGGACTATGTGATGTTATGCCAGCTGTCAGCTCTAGTTTGTAGTGCGGTTTTCTTGTACTGTTTTTTTTGTCTGCTGTGTTTTGAGGAGTTTCTGATTTATGACTTCAATCAAAGCAGGTTCTTCACTTTGCTTTACTTATTATTATTATTATTATTATTATTATTATTATTATTATTATTGTATGACACAGCAAACGAGATCTATATGCTGGATTTCGTTTCACAAAATCACAAGTCGAACACTTCCCAAGTGTCTAGGACTGTGTGATGTTGTGCCAGCTGTGAGCTCTAGTTTGTAGTACGGTTTTCTTGTACTGATTCTTTGTCTGCTGTGTTTTGAGGAGTTTCTGATTTATGACTTCAATCAAAGCAGGTTCTTCACTTTGCTTTACATATTATTATTATTATTATTATTGTATGACACAGCGAACGAGATCTATATGCTGGATTTCGTATCACAAAATCCCAAGTCGAACACTTCCCAAGTGTCTAGGACTGTGTGATGTATTTTCGGATGATGTGCGCAGATCCCAGTCGGGTGGCCTTTTGCAGTTGGCAGATCGTGATTTTGTCAATGTCTATTGTTTCCAAATGCCGGCTGAGATCTTTTGGCACGGCAGCCAATGTGCCGATCACCACCGGGACCACCTGCACTGGTTTCTGCCAGAGTCTTTGAAGTTCAATCTTGAGGTCCTGAGAGCGGCTGAGTTTTTCCTGTTGTTTTTCGTCAATGCGACTGTCACTTGGGATGGCGACATCAATGAGCCAGACCTTTTTCTTTTCCACAACTGTGATGTCTGGTGTGTTGTGTTCCAGAACTTTGTCAGTCTGGATTCGGAAGTCCCACAGTATCTTTGCGTGCTCATTTTCCAATACTTTTGCAGGTTTGTGATCCCACCAGTTCTTTGCTGCAGAGAGGTGGGACTTGAGGCACAAGTTCCAATGAATCATTTGGGCCACATAGTTGTGCCAATGGTTTCATCGGTTTCCTTGCACAGTCTGCATTTTGGGTCATCATCTGATTTTCCGATCTTGGCCTGAATTGCCTTTGTCCTGATGTCTTGCTCCTGGGCTGCAAGGATCAGGCCTTCTGTCTCCTTCTTCAGGGTCCCATTCGTGAGCCAGAGCCAGGTCTTCTCCTTATCAGCTTTCCCTTCAATTTTGTCAAGGAACTTTCCATGCAATGTTTTTTTGTGCCAGCTGTCAGCTCTAGTTTGTAGTGCGGTTTTCTTGTACTGGTTTTTTGTCTGCTGTGCTTTGATTTTTGACTTCAATCGAAGCAGGTTCTTCACTTTGCTTTACATATTCTGCCAGGGCATGTTCTTATTCTTTGACTGGTTGTTGTTGTTGTTGTTATTAGTGTTTACATCTGGGTTGCTGTGAGTTTTCCTGGCTGTCTGGCCATGTTCCAGAAGCAGTGTCTCCTGACGTTTCGCCCACATCTATGGCAGGCATCCTCAGAAGTTGTGAGATCTGTTGGATCTGAGCATGCAAGCCTTGCAGTGGATACCCGCCCTGCCCACGGCTCCTTTTGTCAGAGTTTGTTTGACCTGTCAGCAGAGGCGGTCCAACCATAAGGCGAAGTAGGCACTTGCCTGTGGCGCCATCATCCTGGGAGGAGGGCACCACTCTCCACCTCCTTCTCTTTTGGGCCTTCGGGCGGCCACGCTGGGCCTCCCGGTGCCCGTGCTGGGCCTTCCGGCCGGTGCAGACCCGCCTTCGCACCACGGGAGCCCACCTTTGGGGCCTTCAGAGATTGTGAGGTCTGTGGGAACTTGGAAGCTAGGTATGTGGGGTTTATATATCTGTAGAAGGTCCAGGGTGGGAGAAAGAACTTTTGTAATGTTGTAATTAATCACCTTGATTAGCATTTAATGGCCCTGTGGCTTCAAGGCCTGGCTTCTTCTTGCCTGGGAGAATCTTTTTTTGGGAGGTGTTAGCTGTCCCTGATTGTTTACTGTCTGGATTTCTTCTGTTTTCAGAGCGTTGTTCTTTATTTATCGTCCTGATTTTAGAGGTTTTTTTTAATACTGAGGGCTATCTGGGTTATCTAAGTCCACACTGCCCTATATCCCTGTTCAAGGTTTAGTGCTAAATTCGCAAATATAGTAATTCCTACATAACATTACCATGTATTGAACTGCTTTTTCTATTGATTTGTTGTAAAACATGATGTTTTGGTGCTTAATTTGTAAAATCATAATGCAATTTGATGTTTAATAGGATTTTCCTTTATCTTTCCTTATTATCCAACATTTTCGCTTATCCAACGCTTTTATTTTTCAGTGATTGGTTTGGGGGGGGGGGGGCAAAATTCTGTTCGCCTACACTTGAAAATTACCTAGGGCCGGCTCTGCCTGTCAGCCGAGTTGCAAAAGAGGAGTTGCTTCCCCGTGGCCTCCTGCTACCTGAAGTGAAGCATACCTTGGCTGACTACCTGGAGGACTTTATTTGCTTTGCTGCAGAGCAGGTGGACAAATATCGGCGCAGGGCGGGGTGTATTTCCTTTCTTTTCGGCCTCATGGAAGAAATTCCAACCCTTACATTCCCACTTTCCTCATTTCCTGACACAAGAACAAAGGATTCCAGAAAGTTTTCTCCCTAAACAATATTATATGAGTCTACATGGCCATATAATCCTGTTTCTGAATCTGGATTATATGCTTTGAACTGGATTATATGAATCGGCATTGCCACATAATCTAGTTTCTGAGTCCGGATTATATGATGTGAACTGGATTATATGAGTCTACATTTCCATATAGTCCAGTTTCTGAATCCAGATTATATGATGTGAACTGGATTATATGAGTCTACATTTCCATATAGTCCAGTTTCTGAATCCGGATTATATGCTTTGAGCTGGATTATATGAGTCTACATGGCCATATAGTCCAATTTCTGAATCCAGATTATATGCTTTGAGCTGGATTATATGAGTCTACATGGCCATATAGTCCAGTTTCTGAATCCAGAGTATACACTGTGAACTGGATTATATGAGTCTACATTGCCACATAATCTAGTTTCTGAATCTGGATTATATGCTTTGAGCTGGATTATATGATTCAACATTGCCACATAATCTAGTTTCTGAATCCGGATTATACGCAGTGATCTGGATTATATGAATCGACATTGCCACATAATCTAGTTTCTGAATCTGGATTATATGCTTTGAGTTGGATTATATGATTCAATATTGCCACATATCTAGTTTCTGAATCTGGATTATACACTGTGAACTGGATTATATGTGTCTACATTTCCATATAGTCCAGTTTCTGAATCCGGATTATATGCTTTGAGCTGGATTATATGATTCGACATTGCCATATAATTTAGTTTCTGAATCTGGATTATATGCTTTGAATTGGATTATATGAGTCTACATGGCCATATAGTCCAGTTTCTGAATCCAGACTATATGCTTTGAGCTGGATTATATAATTCGACATTGGACTAAATGGTTATTATTATTATTATTATTATTATTATTATTATTATTATTTTATTATGACACAGCAAACAAGATAGATATGCTGGATTTCATATCACAAAATCACAAGTCGAACAATTCCCAAGTGTCTAGGACTGTGTGATATATTATTATTATTATTATTATTATTATTATTATTATTATTATTATTATTATTATTATTAACATCAAGGCTGGGTGGCCATCTGTCAGGAGTGCTTTGATTGTGCTTTTGGTGCACAAAGGCAGAAGCTGGTTGGACTAAATGACCCAAGGGATCTTTTCCAACCCTCTTTGTTGTTGTTGTTGTTGTTGTTGTTGTTGTTAACATTGAGACTGGGTGGCCATCTGTTTGGTGCACAAAGGCAGAAGCAGGGGTTGGACTAAATGGTTATTATTATTATTATTATTATTATTAACATTGAGGCTGGGTGGCCATCTGTTTGGTGCACAAAGGCAGAAGCGGGGGTTGGACTAAATGGTTATTATTATTATTATTATTAACTTTGAGGCTGGGTGGCCATCTGTTTGGTGCACAAAGGCAGAAGCAGGGGTTGGACTAAATGGTTATTATTATTATTATTATTATTAACATTGAGGTTGGGTGGCCATCTGTTTGGTGCACAAAGGCAGAAGCGGGGGTTGGACTAAATGGTTATTATTATTATTATTATTATTATTATTATTATTAACTTTGAGGTTGGGTGGCCATCTGTTTGGTGCACAAAGGCAGAAGCAGGGGTTGGACTAAATGGTTATTATTATTATTATTAACATTGAGGCTGGGTGGCCATCTGTTTGGTGCACAAAGGCAGAAGCGGGGGTTGGACTAAATGGTTATTATTATTATTATTAACATTGAGGTTGGGTGGCCATCTGTTTGGTGCACAAAGGCAGAAGCAGGGGTTGGACTAAATGGTTATTATTATTATTATTAACATTGAGGTTGGGTGGCCATCTGTTTGGTGCACAAAGGCAGAAGCAGGGGTTGGACTAAATGGTTATTATTATTATTATTAACATTGAGGCTGGGTGGCCATCTGTTTGGTGCACAAAGGCAGAAGCGGGGGTTGGACTAAATGGTTATTAGTATTATTATTATTATTATTAACTTTGAGGTTGGGTGGCCATCTGTTTGGTGCACAAAGGCAGAAGCAGGGGTTGGACTAAATGGTTATTATTATTATTATTAACATTGAGGTTGGGTGGCCATCTGTTTGGTGCACAAAGGCAGAAGCAGGGGTTGGACTAAATGGTTATTATTATTATTATTAACATTGAGGTTGGGTGGCCATCTGTTTGGTGCACAAAGGCAGAAGCAGGGGTTGGACTAAATGGTTATTATTATTATTATTAACATTGAGGTTGGGTGGCCATCTGTTTGGTGCACAAAGGCAGAAGCAGGGGTTGGACTAAATGGTTATTATTATTATTATTAACATTGAGGTTGGGTGGCCATCTGTTTGGTGCACAAAGGCAGAAGCGGGGGTTGGACTAAATGGTTATTATTATTATTATTAACATTGAGGTTGGGTGGCCATCTGTTTGGTGCACAAAGGCAGAAGCGGGGGTTGGACTAAATGGTTATTATTATTATTATTAACATTGAGGCTGGGTGGCCATCTCTTTGGTGCACAAAGGCAGAAGCAGGGGTTGGACTAAATGTTTATCATTATTATTATTTGCCCTGAGGACAAGCTTTCTTTTTGGGGTTTTCTGCAGAGAAACGCAGAGTGATGAGTCCAGGACTTGGCAGCAAAGAAAATCCAACATCTCTCCGAGCACTCGAGATTTTAAACATCTTTGAGAGGCTAAATTCACATTTGTTATGGTTAAAGTTGGCCACCGACCCGTTGGCACCGAGCGTCGTCTCAGGACCTCGGGCCTTGTTGTCCGTATATTTCGATATATACATATACATATATACTGATCGGATAACTTGCCTCATCCAATTTAATTATTTTAAAGGATAACAGGGATGGGAGGAGGGGAGGGGAGACCAAGCAGAACCATATATATATATATATATATATATATATATATATATATATATATATTCCTTGGATTATAAGTCACAACATCGTTGCTGTCGATTCACATTCCCCGGACCTTTTGGCACCAAGCCCGGGCATCTGGGGAGAATCTCGTCCCTTGAAAAAGGCATTTTACCTGATTCAAAACTCTAGTTTGCATTAGAGTAGAGTCTCACTTATCCAACATAAACGGGCCGGCAGAAGCTTGGATAAGCGAATATCTTGGATAATAAGGAAGCATTAAGGAAAAGACTATTAAACATCAAATTAGGTTATGATTTTACAAATTAAGGACCAAAACATCATGTTAGACAACAAATTTGGCAGAAAAAGTAGTTCAAGACTCAGTAATGCTATGTAGCCATTACTGTATTTACGAATTTAGCACCAAAATATCATGATGTATTGAAAACATTGACTACAAAAATGCGTTGGATAATACAGAATGTTGGATAAGTGAGACTCTACTGTAATAATAAAAATAGAGTAAAATAAATGTAATAGTAGCAACAATAATAGAGAAAAATAATACATGTAATAATACCAATAATAATAGGGAAAAATAATACATGTAATAATAAATAGAGTACAATAATAATATAATAATAATAAGATCAGAGTGAAATAATAAATGTATTAATAATAATAAAAATAGAGTAAAATAAATGTAATAGTAGCAACAATAATAGAGAAAAATAATACATGTAATAATAAATAGAGTACAATAATAAATATAATAATAATAAGATCAGAGTGAAATAATAAATGTATTAATAATAATAAAAATAGAGTAAAATAAATGTAATAGTAGCAACAATAATAGAGAAAAATAATACATGTAATAATACCAATAATAATAGAGTAAAATAATACATGTAATAATAAATAGAGTAAAATAATAAATGCAATAATAATAATATCAGAGTGAAATAATAATGTATTAACAATAATAAAAATAGAGCAAAATAAATGTAATAGTAGCAACAATAATAGAGAAAAATAATACATGTAATAATACCAATAATAAGAGAGTAAAATAATACATGTAATAATAAATAGAGTACAATAATAAATGCAATAATAATAATATCAGAGTGAAATAATAATGTATTAACAATAATAAAAATAGAGCAAAATAAATGTAATAGTAGCAACAATAATAGAGAAAAATAATACATGTAATAATACCAATAATAATAGAGGAAAATAATACATGTAATAATAAACAGAGTAAAATAAATGCAATAATAATAATATCAGAGTGAAATAATGTATTAATAATAAAAATAGAGTAAAATAATACATTTAATAATAAATAGAGTAAAATAATAAATGCAATAATAATAATATCAGAGTGAAATAATAAATGTATTAATAATAATAAAAATAGAGCAAAATAAATGTAATAGTAGCAACAATAATAGAGAAAAATAATAAGTGTAATAATACCAATAATAATAGAGAAAAATAATAAGTGTAATAATACCAATAATAATAGAGAAAAATAATAAGTGTAATAATACCAATAATAATAGAGAAAAATAATAAATGTACCATATATTCTCGAGTATAAGCTGGCCCAAATATAAGCCAACCAGGACCCTCACCCGAGTATAAGCCGAGGGGGTCTTTTTCAGTCTTTAAAAAAGGGCTGAAAAACTAGACTTATACTCAAGTATATACAGTATATACATTTATATATACTGTTTATGTATATTTAGGGCTTATTTATCTTCTGGCATCGAATGTTTGCCATATAGATGTTGAAAAAGGAGGAATATAATTTTTAAATAAATAAATAATAAATAATATTACTAATAATGTTACGATACAATGATATAGTACAATATAGTAATTTAGTACTAGTATTGTACTATGCTAATAATATAATGTATTGTATGTACAGTAGTCTCACTTATACAGTAATTTGGAGCTTATAATAACTTTATCATGTACGATTTGAAGATAAGACTGTGACCCTCTTATTAATGAAAATATATGATCTGAGAAATGATTACGGAAGACTAATAAGCTGGAAAGTCTTAACACGGTCTGCAACAGACTCTCGCCAATGGATGCCTATATGAATGAGTTGAAATAAATGAGTTAATATAAGAAATATACAAAGTATAAAAGAAACAAGATGAGGTTTTCCCCTGACGTTAAGTCCAGTCGTGTCCGACTCTGGGAGTTGGCACTCGTTTCCATTTCTAAGCCGAAGAGCCGGCGTTGTCCATAGACACCTCCAAGGTCATGTAGGCAGCATGACTGCATGGAGCGGTGTTACCTTCCCGCCGGAGCAGTACCTATTGATCTACTCACACTCTGGAGCTGGCGTTGTCCATAGACACCTCCAAGGCCATGACTGCATGGAGCGGCGTTACCTTCCCGCCGGAGCAGTACCTATTGATCTACTCACACTCTGGAGCTGGCGTTGTCCATAGACACCTCCAAGGTCATGACTGCATGGAGCAGTGTTACCTTCCCGCCCGAGCAGTACCTATTGATCTACTCACACTCTGGAGCTGGCGTTGTCCATAGACACCTCCAAGGTCATGACTGCATGGAGCAGTGTTACCTTCCCGCCCGAGCAGTACCTATTGATCTACTCACACTCTGGAGCTGGCGTTGTCCATAGACACCTCCAAGGTCATGACTGCATGGAGCAGTGTTACCTTCCCGCCCGAGCAGTACCTATTGATCTACTCACACTCTGGAGCTGGCGTTGTCCATAGACACCTCCAAGGTCATGACTGCATGGAGCAGTGTTACCTTCCCGCCCGAGCAGTACCTATTGATCTACTCACACTCTGGAGCTGGCGTTGTCCATAGACACCTCCAAGGTCATGACTGCATGGAGCAGTGTTACCTTCCCGCCCGAGCAGTACCTATTGATCTACTCACACTCTGGAGCTGGCGTTGTCCATAGACACCTCCAGGGTCATGACTGCATGGAGCGGCGTTACCTTCCCGCCGGAGCAGTACCTATTGATCTACTCACACTCTGGAGCTGGCGTTGTCCATAGACACCTCCAAGGTCATGACTGCATGGAGCGGCGTTACCTTCCCGCCGGAGCAGTACCTATTGATCTACTCACACTCTGGAGCTGGCGTTGTCCATAGACACCTCCAAGGTCATGACTGCATGGAGCGGCGTTACCTTCCCGCCGGAGCAGTACCTATTGATCTACTCACACTCTGGAGCTGGCGTTGTCCATAGACACCTCCAAGGTCATGACTGCATGAAGCGGCATTACCTTCCCGCCGGAGCAGTACCTATTGATCTACTCACACTCTGGAGCTGGCGTTGTCCATAGACACCTCCAAGGTCATGACTGCATGGAGCGGCGTTACCTTCCCGCCGGAGCAGTACCTATTGATCTACTCACACTCTGGAGCTGGCGTTGTCCATAGACACCTCCAAGGTCATGACTGCATGGAGCGGTGTTACCTTCCCGCCGGAGCAGTACCTATTGATCTACTCACACTCTGGAGCTGGCGTTGTCCATAGACACCTCCAAGGTCATGACTGCATGGAGCGGCGTTACCTTCCCGCCGGAGCAGTACCTATTGATCTACTCACACTCTGGAGCTGGCGTTGTCCATAGACACCTCCAAGGTCATGACTGCATGAAGCGGCATTACCTTCCCGCCGGAGCAGTACCTATTGATCTACTCACACTCTGGAGCTGGCGTTGTCCATAGACACCTCCAAGGTCATGACTGCATGGAGCGGCGTTACCTTCCCGCCGGAGCAGTACCTATTGATCTACTCACACTCTGGAGCTGGCGTTGTCTATAGACACCTCCAAGGTCATGACTGCATGAAGCGGCATTACCTTCCCGCCGGAGCAGTACCTATTGATCTACTCACACTCTGGGGGTTGGTGCTCATCTCCATTTCTAAGCCGAAGAGCCGGCGTTGTCCATAGACACCTCCTAGGTCATGTCACCAGCATGAAGCACTGTTATCTTCCTGCTGGAGCAGTACCTATTGATCTACTCACACTCTGGAGGTTGTCGCTCATCTCCATTTCTAAGAGCCGGCGTTGTCCGTAGACACCTCCAAGGTCATGTGGCCACTCTGCCAGACTCCGAGGCAGGGAGTTCCAGTGTTGAACAGCTCTTCTTACAGTCTTGTCATTCAGGTGGTCCAACTTGTGGCCTCTTTCGACTCTAGAATTCGATGAGAGTAACTTTTCCAAGCTCAACATTGGCCGGCAGCACAGTATCTTCCCATTTTCCCAAAGTTCTCGTATTCTAGTTTGTTCGTGTTGTTCCAAAGGCAAACCAAAGAAAATTCAGATATCTGTGTGCTCCCCGATGTTTGGGTTGGCTTTAGCGACGATACCACCAGCCCCGAATTTGGGAGCCCACCAAGAGACAAAAGCGGTTGTGGCCACGGGTCGGTTTGGAAGAGACGAGGATTTGGTCGTGATGTTCTGCGCGGAAAAACGAGTGAGACATAGCCTTCCCTCGGGAGGTATATATTTGCCATCTTTAATTCCATCAGAGTTACCATTTTTCCACTCCTTTACCCCGGCATATTTTCCCTCTCTAAGTCTCGGATTTTGCAAGACATTGCAGTGAGAATTTATCAAATGCATGCATTTCGGACTCTTCTTATTGATGGAAGGAGGGCGGAATAAAGACCTTGAAATTATACGAGGGTTGAATGAAAAGTAATGCCTCCGCCTTCGTTACTTGGGTTTGGATGGGAATATTTTAATAAATCAAACGCGGAAATAATCCTTAGAATGTGCTCTTTAACGACCACGATTCACTTTCCCACATCATCGCCAGACCATTGGGCACATTTTTGCCAACGATGAACGAGTTTTCTGAAGAAGTCAACACTCGGTTTCCGCAACCGACGTCCCACAGATCTTCCGAGAGCCAAGCAAAGCAATCATGTGACCCACACGTTCTTGTGAAATGCCGATTATGCTTGAAATTTCTCCCTGAGTGATACGACGATCGTCCTGAATCAATCTGTCAACTTTTTGCTTGTGAAACTCGGTGGTTGTTGTCACAGGACGTCCAACTCTTTGTTTGTCTCGCAAGTCAGATGTTCCCACCTCAACATCTTTAAACTTACTCGCCCAACAGGACTCACATCAACACAATCAACACAAACAGCTTGCATTCCCTGCGGAATCTCCTTTGGGAATCTCCAATGTCTGAACATTGCTTAAGTCGCATCGACCGACCGTCTGCGCAGGGTTCCATACTCGGCACTTTAACAACACAACCGTCCAATGCTAAGGCTTCCCCGTCTGTGCAGGGTTCCATACTTGGCACTTTAACAACACAACCGTCCAATGCTAAGGCTTCCCCGTCTGCGCAGGGTTCCATACTTGGCACTTTAACAACACAACCGTCCAATGCTAAGGCTTCCCCGTCTGCGCAGGGTTCCATACTTCGCACTTTAACAACACAACCGTCCAATGCTAAGGCTTCCCCGTCTGCGCAGGGTTCCATACTTGGCACTTTAACAACACAACCGTCCAATGCTAAGGCTTCCCCGTCTGCGCAGGGTTCCATACTTGGCACTTTAACAACACAACCGTTCAATGCTAAGGCTTCCCCGTCTGCGCAGGGTTCCATACTTGGCACTTTAACAACACAACCGTTCAATGCTAAGGCTTCCCCGTCTGCGCAGGGTTCCATACTTCGCTCTTTAACAACACAACCGTTCAATGCTAAGGCTTCCCCGTCTGCGCAGGGTTCCATACTTGGCACTTTAACAACACAACCGTTCAATGCTAAGGCTTCCCCGTCTGCGCAGGGTTCCATACTTCGCCCTTTAACAACACAACCGTCCAATGCTAAGGCTTCCCCGTCTGCGCAGGGTTCCATACTTTGCCCTTTAACAACACAACCGTCCAATGCTAAGGCTTCCCCGTCTGCGCAGGGTTCCATACTTCGCTCTTTAACAACACAACCGTTCAATGCTAAGGCTTCCCTGTCTGCGCAGGGTTCCATACTTCGCCCTTTAACAACACAACCGTCCAATGCTAAGGCTTCCCCGTCTGCGCAGGGTTCCATACTTGGCACTTTAACAACACAACCGTCCAATGCTAAGGCTTCCCCGTCTGCGCAGGGTTCCATACTTCGCCCTTTAACAACACAACCGTCCAATGCTAAGGCTTCCCCGTCTGCGCAGGGTTCCATACTTCGCCCTTTAACAACACAACCGTCCAATGCTAAGGCTTCCCCGTCTGCGCAGGGTTCCATACTTCGCTCTTTAACAACACAACCGTTCAATGCTAAGGCTTCCCTGTCTGCGCAGGGTTCCATACTTCGCCCTTTAACAACACAACCGTCCAATGCTAAGGCTTCCCCGTCTGCGCAGGGTTCCATACTTGGCACTTTAACAACACAACCGTCCAATGCTAAGGCTTCCCCGTCTGCGCAGGGTTCCATACTTCGCCCTTTAACAACACAACCGTCCAATGCTAAGGCTTCCCCGTCTGCGCAGGGTTCCATACTTCGCTATTTAACAACACAACCGTCCAATGCTAAGGCTTCCCCGTCTGCGCAGGGTTCCATACTTGGCACTTTAACAACACAACCGTCATAATAATAATAATAATAATAATAATAATAATAGTAATAATAATAATCGCTTGGGAAGTGTTCGACTTGTGGTTTTGCGAAACGAAATCCAGCATATCTATCTTGTTTGCTGTGCCATACAACGTTGTTGTGTTGATAATAATAATAATAATAATAATAATAATAATAATAATAATACATCACACAGTCCTAGACACTTGGGAAGTGTTCGACTTGTGATTTTGTGACATGAAATCCAGCATGTTTATCTTGTTTGCTGTGTCATAATAAAATAATAATAATAATAATAATAATAGTAATAATAATAATCGCTTGGGAAGTGTTCGACTTGTGATTTTGAAATCCAGCATATGAATCTTGTTTGGTGTGTAATAAAATAAAATAATAATACTTTATTTATACCCCGCCACCATCTCCCCAAGGGGACTCGGGGCAGCTCGGGGCATTTTTCGAGGGTCCTTGGATTGTGCTTGTCGTGAACGGTTGGACTGGATGACCGACTCTATGAGTTGATGCAATCGAGTGTCAGAGCTAGACTAGATCTAGCTTTTCCTGCATTTTGGCTCCGTCCAGTATGAACCATTGCCAGCAAAATTAAATTAATCACATCGAGCGGGCATATTGCTCGGGGCACCTGGTGGTAATGAGCATTTTCTATCCTTTCCGTGGCCTTTTCTTCGCTTGCGGGACAAAAAAAGAAGGAAGGAGAAAAAAAAAAACATCTTGGCTTTGCATCCTGCGATCAATAGAAAACCCAGCCGCCGATTACCATCTCCCTCGGCCCAGAAAGTGGCTGCGCTTCAGGTTCACAGCATTATTTTCCTTGTTATCTTTGTCGTCTGGTCAAGCATTGTGTATAGATTTTCGCCGGCTCTTTTCTGTTGTCGGGAGGCCAAGGAAACCTGCCGCATTGTTGCTAAGGGCACTTGCTCCGATTCTCGGCCCTTCCCATCTGTTTCCCTTTTTCCTTCCTCTCAATACGAGCCGCATTTCCTCCCGGGGAGTGAGACCCACGCGCCGGTCCGTTCAATAGGAGATTCTGGAAAGCAAGGCTCCAAAAATTTGGGAAAAAGCGAAGCCCAGAAAGTGTCTAGATCAGGCCAGGGCTTCTTCCCATCATCAAGACAGGGCTGCTTGCTCCATTCTTATGTCGGGAGGAAGGTGGGATATGCTGTGACGACCCCGATGCTCCGCCCTCTCCCATCCTCTCACCAAGGGCTCTCAGCAAGCGTGTGCCTTCAAGCCGTCCTTCCGGCATAAGGATGGAACTGGAGAAGCTTGCCCCATCTTCTCTTGATGCTGGGAGAAGGAAGAGGGCGAGACACAAAGTGGCCACCCTCCTCCTCTGATCTTCAGCATTATGCCAGGAGGAGGGCGAGAAACGCAGTGGCTGAGAGCGCTCCAAGGACTCTCAGCAACCGTGTGCCTTCAAGCCGTCCTTCCGGCATAAGGATAGAACTGGAGAAGCTTCCACCATCTTGGTGCTGGGAGAAGGAAGAGGGCGAGACACATAGTGGCTTTTCCTCCACCACAGACACCCCAGTGTTTCTGTTTTTCCTCCACCATAAACACCCCAGTGTTTCTGTTTTTCCTCCACCACAGACATCCCAGTGTTTCTGTTTCTCCTCCACTACAGACATCACAGTGTTTGTTTTTCCTCCACCACAGACATCCCAGTGTTTCTGTTTTTCCTCCACCACAGACATCCCAGTGTTTCTGTTTTTCCTCCACCACAGACATCCCAGCGTTTGTTTTTCCTCCACCAGACATCCCAATGTTTCTGTTTTTCCTCCACCACAGACATCTCAGTGTTTGATTTTCCTCCACCAGATATCCCACTGTTTGATTTTCCTCCACCAGACATCCCAGTGTTTCTGTTTTTCCTCCACCACAGACATCCCAGTATTTCTGTTTCTCCTCCACTACAGACATCACAGTGTTTGTTTTTCCTCCACCACAGACATCCCAGTGTTTCCATTTTTCCTCCACCACAGACACCACAGTGTTTCTGTTTTTCCTCCACCACAGACATCCCAGTGTTTGATTTTGCTCCACCAGACATCCCAATGTTTCTGTTTTTCTTCCACCACAGACATCTCAGTGTTTGATTTTCCTCCACCAGATATCCCACTGTTTGATTTTCCTCCATCAGACATCCCAGTGTTTCTGTTTTTCCTCCACCACAGACATCCCAGTGTTTCTGTTTTCCCTCCACCACAGACATCTCAGTGTTTGATTTTCCTCCGCCACAGA
The DNA here is from genome assembly GCF_035594765.1 of Anolis carolinensis. Taxonomy (NCBI): domain Eukaryota; kingdom Metazoa; phylum Chordata; class Lepidosauria; order Squamata; family Anolidae; genus Anolis; species Anolis carolinensis. The sequence continues at coordinate 11,103,866 of NW_026943826.1, forward strand.
CATCCCAGTGTTTCCACCACAGACATTTCCGTGTTTGATTTTCCTCCACCAGACATCCCAGTGTTTCTGTTTCTCCTCCACCACAGACATCTCAGTGTTTCTGTTTTTCCTCCACCATAAACATCCCAGTGTTTGTTTTTTCTCCACCACGGACATCCCAGTGTTTCTGGCTCTCTCCATTTGTGTGGAATTTGCACTGCCTCTCCCGTAACCCTTTCCTATTATTTTCTATGGCACACAGCAAACAGAGGAATTGATCAGCAACTGGACATACTAGAGAGCTTTGGGGAGAATTCATGATTTGTAGGATTTATAGTTTTTTCCTGCAATCTAAGAGCAATTTGAACACCACCAACGATGGACTTGGAATTAACTTGGCACAAAAATTAACAAAAAATACTGGAGGGATTGATGGGAGTTGTAGTTCGCCAACATCCAGAGCACAAACAATGATGGATCTGGACCAAACTTGGCACGCAGACCCAATATGCAATGATTTCCTTCCGAAGAGCTTTTCTCCATTGCGAGGAGACCCAGAGCCCGGTCTCGGAAAAGGAATGGCTCTTTCCGAGATGCGCATTCTATCACGGCGCAAAGTAGGTCCTCTAAACAAATGGGAAATGGAAAAATCAATGAGATATATTAGCGGCCCGGCGTATTTTTCATCCCCTCCTCTCCTACCTTTCCCGAAGAATATCGGTGATGAATTTGCAAATGCCTCTGGATTATGACAGGCGTCCCCCCCGTTGCCCCCGCCTTCATTATTTATCCCCTCGGCCCGGCACCTCTATTAGAGACTACAGTGACAAATGCGGGAATAAAAGGCCCAAAACAATATTTTTAGCACAGCGGCGTAAATCTCCTTTTTACGCATTATTAATTTAAAGAAATCCATTATGCCGTGGAGCAATGGGGGAGGGAGACAAGGTTGCATCAAGATGGTCTGGGATGCTTGAGGTGACTACTTCGGACCGGTTTGTTTCTGCGGATATTCCTCGAATTCTGTTTCGAATGCATGGAGTGGTAGCATCTCGCGCATTCGTGTAGTAGGCACTCCAAATCTACTCCATCTGCACCCACAAATCCCACCATCAAGAATTCAAAACAAAGCTTGATTTCGCCCTTTTGTATCAGAACATCATTTCACCTAGGGTTGTGCTTTTGGGGTAAACCTTGACCCGTTTCGTTTTCTGGTTTTCGGTCCATTTTTGGGAACCTTCCGAAATCGGGATGGCAGATATCTGGCTTTCCAGACTCCCCTTCCCATTGTTTTAGGCATTGAAGCTGTTTTACTCTAGAGGAGAGGCGCTCAGCTGCAGGCCACGTCTAGAACTGATGGGACTTCCATCTGGATAGATTTTGGAACTCATGGGACTTTTATCTGGATATATTTTGGAACTCATGGGACTTTTATCTGGATAGATTTTGGAACTCATGGGACTTCTATCTGGATAGGGTTTGGAACTCATGGGATCTCCATCTGGATAGACCTTGGAAGTCATGGGAATTCTAGCTAGCCAGATCTGGAACTGATGGGACTTCTATCTGGATAGATTTTGGAACTAATGGGATCTCCATCTAGACAGATCTGGAACTCATAGGACTTCCATTTGGATAGACCTTGGAAGTCATGGGACCTCCATCTGGATAGACCTTGGAAGTCATGGGAATTCTAGCTAGCCAGATCTGGAACTGATGGGACTTCTATCTGGACAGATCTGGAACTGATGGGACTTCTATCTGGATAGATTTTGGAACACATGGGACCTCCATCTGGACAGATCTGGAACTCATGGGACTTCTATCTGGATAGATTTCAAAACTCATGGGATTTCCAGCTAGCCCAATCTAGAACTGATGGGACTTCCATCTGGACAGATATGGAACTCATGGGAGTTCTACCTGGATAGATTTTTGAACTCATGGGACTTCCATCTGGATAGAATTTGGAAGTCATGGGAATTCCAGCTAGCCAGATCTGGAACTGATAGGACTTCTATCTGGATAGATTTTGGAACACATGGGACCTCCATCTGGACAGATCTGGAACTCATGGGACTTCTATCTGGATAGACCTTGGAAGTCATGGAATTTCCAACTAGCCACATCTAGAACTGATGGGACTTCCATCTGGACAGATCTGGAACTGGTGGGACTTCTATCTGGACAGATCTGGAACTCATGGGACTTCTATCTGGATAGACCTTGGAAGTCATGGAATTTCCAACTAGCCACATCTAGAACTGATGGGACTTCCATCTGGACAGATCTGGAACTGATGGGAGTTCTATCTGGACAGATCTGGAACTCATGGGACTTCTATCTGGATAGATTTTGGAACCCATGGGACTTCTGTCTGGACAGATGTGGAACTCATGGGACTTCTATCTGGATAGATTTTGGAACTCATGGGACTTCTGTCTGGACAGATCTGGAACTCATGGAACTTCCATCTGGACAGATCTGGAATTCATGGGACTATCATCTGGATAGATTTGGAAATCATGGAACTTCCATCTAGACAGATCTGGAACTCATAGGACTTGCATCTGAATAGACCTTGGAGGACATGGGATTTCCAGTTAGCTAGATCTGAAACTGATGGGACTTCGAGCTGGACAGATCTGGAACTGATGGGACTCCCATCCAGACAGATTTGGAATTTCCATCTGAACAGATCTGGCACTCATGTGACTTCTATCTGGATAGATTTTGGAACTCGTAGGACTTCTATCTGGACAGATCTGGAACTCATGGGACTTCCATCTAGATAGACCTTAGAAGTCATGGGAATTCCAAGCTAGCCAGATCTGGAACTGATGGGACTTCTATCTGGACAGATCTGGAACTGATGGGACTTCGAGCTGGACAGATCTGGAACTGATGGGACTTCCATCCAGACAGATTTGGAACTTCCATCTGGACAGATCTGAAACTGGTGGAGCCATCTCTGAGAGAGCTGGAGGCTACGCTTGATTCCCCGCATAGTTTCCATGGGGTGGATTTCATGGCCCTGTTCTGTGTCACTTCTCTGGCTGAGCGAGAGTCGTATTGGAAACAGCAACCCCGAGCGAAATCTGGGAAGGAGTGTAGTAGCTGTTAGAGAGAAAAAGGCGGCGGCAGGGAAGGGAGGACCGAAATATAGCACGAGATAATACGAAAATAAACCATTAAATAGCTCTGCTTTCCATTATCATGTGGTTTTATGCTAATGAAGTTGTTCCAGACCTGCTTAAGTTTAACTCAGGCAGGGGAATATCTGCTAATGTGAAAAATGTGCCGGGAAGGGGAGAACAGAGACCCTAAGTTGAAAAGTCTGTGTAACGTTTTAATGTTTTCGTACGAACACGCACTGCAGGGTGAAATACAAATCAAGGCAGTAAGTGGGGGAAGGAGGGCGGGGCACACGATAGAAGCGATCAAGGGAAAAGGAAAGCAGGGAGGGCCAGATTTTTGGTGGTTCCAAATCAGATTAAGTTGTAATCCTTTGTGGAGAGTATGGAAAAGAAAGGGAACGAGCGATCGGAAAGAGAAAGCAACAAATGTGGATACCTCACCAAACTACAACTCCCAGGGTTCAATAGTGGCATTAAACATCATTAATTCTCATGTGTAGATGCACCCCAAATTCGTCCTTTGGCACCGACTTGTTTTGGGAGTCGCTCGTATTAAAATCCGACGTCCGTCCGATGGAACACATCCCGTTGCTTTCAATGGGAAGGTTCCCCTGGGGAAACTGAGTCAGAAATCCTATTTTCGAGCCCTGCTTCTTATTATATCTATACATTGCCTCGCCTCCCGTTTGGCCGATTCAAGTTAGTTGACAGGAAATCGCGGATTTCCGAATCCCGCTTCCTTTTGCCTTAAAAAGAAAACCCGGCAACAAAAGGAGACTCAATACCAATACATGTCGGTAATGAGAAGCAGATCGGGGAAATTAATCCGCAGAGTCAAAGCAAAGCATTTGCGGGTAGGGGAGAGGGTGAGCCGCACTCTCTCGGCCTCGGAGTAGGGCACCGTCGAACGTCCTCTGAACACATCTTGCCAATAATAATAATAATAATAATAATAATAATAATACATTACACAGTTCTAGACACTTGGGAAGTGTCCGGTGTGTGATCCAGTACAACAGCCAGCAGAGTGTCTGCTGTGGACTCATCTTGTTGTGTTTCAAATAATAGTAGTAGTAGTAGTAGTAGTAATAATAATAATAATAATAATAATAATAATAATAATAATAATCCAGCATATCTATCTTGTTTGCTGTATCAAATAATAATAATAATAATAATAATAATAATAATAATAATAATAATAATAATACATCACACAGTCCTAGACACTTGGGAAGTGTCCGGCGTGTGATCCAGTACAATAGCCAGCAGACTCTGCTGTGGTCTCATCTTGTTGTGTTTCAAATAATAGTAGTAGTAGTAGTAGTAATAATAATAATAATAATAATAATAATAATAATACATCACACATTCCTAGAAACTTGGGAAGTGTCTGGCGTGTGATCCAATACAACAGCCAGCAGAGTGTCTGCTGTGGACTCATCTTGTTGTGTTTCAAATAATAGTAGTAGATGTATAATAATAATAATAATAATAATAATAATAATAATAATAATAATAATAATAATACATCACACAGTCCTAGACACTTGGGAAGTGTCTGACATGTGATCCAATACAACAGCCAGAAGAGTGTCTGCTGTGGACTCATCTTGTTATGTTTCTAATAATAATAATAATAATAATAATAATAATAATAATAATAATAACTTCTTTGCCACCATAAGAAGTTGTTCTTGTTCCTCTTTCTCCCCCATCCCAAATGAAAATCTATTTTCTTTGCCCCTGATATCATTGATGAATGTAGCCCTCGGTTTCTTTGTATGCTGTCCTCGACGGATTCGTCCCATTTTGAGCAAAAATTTCAGAAAATATGGGAAACTCAAAGAGAAGTATTAAACATAGAAATAACAGAAGACGAAATTAGAAAGGCAATTAAGAATTTAGAGATCGACAAAGCACCTGGCCCGGATGGCTATAGAGTGTTCCCTCACTATTTCGTGGTTAACTTTTCGCGGATTCGCTGTTTTGCGAATAAACTCTAAAAGAATATTATAAATAATAAAAAAATTACAATTTGGAGCCTAGGGAAGGGAGGAAGGAGAAGCCGAAGGGAGAGAAAAGGAGCCCAAGCGGAAGGAGAAGATTTATCAACACACAATTGGTTGAGAAAGACTTAAAATAGTGTATAACTACTAAAATCTATATATATAAAAGAGTGATGGAATCCTGGCACCGAGCAAAACAACAAAACTAAACACCCCCCCCAACCTCGAAATTTCACAACACAATCCATCATCCATGCCTCGAGGTTGAAACCACAAAATATCACGTCACGAACCTCCACAGGGCCTAAAAAACCCCAAAAACCGGAGCTATTCAGTGCAATTCCAATGGGCCACAGCAACGCGTGGCAGGGCACAGCTAGTAATGTATAAATATTAAAATAAATATCGTGTCCCTACTTTGGGGATTTGCACTTTATTGTGGGTGGTCCTGGAATGTAAACCTCGCAATAAGTGAGGGAACACTGTACCGCATGCTTCTATAAGACAACTAGCTGTGCCCGGCCACGCGTTGCTGTGGCGAAGGCTGGTGGTATGGGAAATAAAGTATTGAGGAATTGGTGGTAGTTAGGTAAAGGGTAAAGGTTTTCCCCTGACATTAAGTTCAGTCGTGTCTGACTTTGGGGGTCTCCATTTCTAAGCCGAAGAGCTGGCGTTGTCCGTAGACTCCTCCAAGGTCATGTGACCGGCATGACTGCATGGAGCGCCGTTACCTTCCTGCCGGAGCAGTATCTATTCATGTACTCTCATTTGCATGTTTTTGAACTTTAGGGTTGGCAGAAGCTGCCGAAGCGAGGCCTAACTCTGCCTGTCCCCTGGGCTGAGTGGGTTGCTAGGAGACCAAGACGGGCTGTGGCGCAGCTGGCTAGTAACCAGCTGCTATAAATCACTACTGACCGAGAGGTCATGAGTTCGAAGCCCGGGTCGGGTTAAGCCTCCGACCATTAAAAAAAAATAGCCCCGGCTTGCTGTTGACTTAGCAAGCAAAGACAGTTGCATCTGTCAAGTAGGGAAAATTTAGGTACGCTTTATGCGGGAGGCTAATTTAACTAATCTACAACACCATAAAACTGCTCATGAGGAAAAGAATGAGGAAGAACAGCCACCAATGGACGGTGAAGCAACAGCTCCCCCTGTGGCCGGAATCGTGAAGCTGGAAAGATGTTAAAATGCCTCTGTGTCTGTCTAAAACTGAATGTTGCTTGTCTGTTGGCATTGAATGTTTGCCATATATGTGTTCATTGTAATCCGCCCTGAGTCCCCTTCAGGGTGAGAAAGAAGGGCGGAATATAAATACTGTAAATAAATAAATAAATACTGTAAATAAAGTGGGCAGAGCTTAGCCTTCTAACTGGCAGCAATTGGACAAAAACAATTATTCCTCTCCCTCTAATTAGGACTTTATTTTTCTTTTCTTTTTGTTATATCAACCTGGAGGCGTGGATGATGGGTTGTGTTGTCAAATTTCGAGGTTGGGGGGACTGTAGTTTTGTTGTTTTGTCGGTCGCCGGAATTCCATCACTCTTTTATATATATAGATGCTTTTCTCAAGAAAACAACAAATCTGGCCCTTGTTGAGGTTCGGTTTCGATGCGGCCACCTTGTCCGAAGCAACGCCAGGGAAGTCAAGGCACACATCTCCTTCCGACCCACGTTGTCTCTTGAGGCCAACACAAAACGGCTGCAAATTTGACGAGAGAAGAAAATAAACGGAATTATTTGGCCTCCGTAGCCGAGAAGGGAAGAAAATATCGCCGTTTCTTTTCTCGGCGCACCCTCCTTTCCACGGCTTGTGTCCCAAAGCCACGCTCGGGTCAGCAGCCAGCTAACGCTTTTGTCACCGTGATTAATAGTGCTGTGGATTGTCGTTAATTCACTAGCTAATGACTGCAACTCCGTCTGCTCTCGGAGTAATCGGGTGATGTATGGAAGGAGCGCGCACCTCATGGCAGAGGTGAAAAATCATTTCGACAAGTCAAATATTGTCACAGGGAACAAATGGCTCTCCCGGTTAATAAAAATTAATGAATTTTTTCTCCCCCTCCCCTCTTAAATGAAGCCGTTGAACGGCGCGGAGTGGAGGGGGGGGACAAGCTCTATGGAATTAAGCACTTTATTTGATGGTTAAGACTATACACATCTTTATTACCGTTGCAATCGAAGCTGGCATGTGTGCGGGAACGGGGCGGGCGCTCGTTCTCGGTATTCTTTAAACGGGGGCAAAAAGGAGGGGAGACGTGAAATATGAGGGCGGGGGAATATTTGTGTGCTTAAATGCTTTGAATCTCGCCAAATGCCGTCACAGTGTAACCGCATTGCATTAAGTCTATGAAATGGCCAGAGAGCAAATAACAAGCCGTTGATTAATGGTTTGGCCCGATCCGGTTTATAGATTGCGGGTTTTTAGATTGAAAAGACAACGCGCCGAATGGGCGCAAAATGGCTCGGCGTTGGTACGTCTAGTGGAACAAACAATATTGCGTTAAAATTGTTAATGTGGGATTTTGTGTATAGATAGTAGGCACGTCCGATCGATGAAAAAAATGTTTCGATTCTCGTTTCTGAAGTAGGGGGTGCTGGCGCTTCGATATCGAAAGTATTTCCGATTTTTTCGCCCCAAAATTCGTAATGATTCTTAATGTTTCTAAAATGGCAGACGCGCATGCGCAATCGCTACACACCGGCCTTGTATGGCAATCTTCCATGTGGACGCAGAGGACGTTAGCCCCCACCTTTGCGTCCATCGTGGAAGCTTCTGATTGGCCGGGGAGCGGCAGCCATGTTAGGCTGCGCTAAGCTCCCATTCAAGGTAGGTTGCAGAAACAATTTTTTTAAAAATATATATTTTAAAAAATATATTTTAAAAAAACTTTTTTTGGGGGGGGATTAACGAAACATTAAGAGACAATTAGAGAACGGGCCAACAATGGTTCGAATTACATTGCTGGTTGCGCTGTGAGACAATGTCTCGGAATGCGTATCAAAAAGCGAGAACAATCCGAAATAATTCCGATATATGATTCAAAACGATTTTTTGGACATGTCTAATAGATAGTGTTTAAATGCAATTTGTGTCTTGGTCTGTATTGCATACTGATTGCATCATCCAGAGTGTAACTATAGTCTGGAAAGAGTTAATTACTGAGAAGCTGTGATGACCTTGATGTGTGGCTGGAACTGGGGAGTGTCCAGACACAAGTGTTTGTGCATTACTGATTACATCAGTTCTGTTCTGTTCTTCTGTCAGCTGAGAAGTCAAGTCCTGTGTCCATTGTCTGCAAGTCTGTTTGTCTTGTACAGTAAAACTTTGTACAGTAGAGTCTCACTTATCCAACACTCGCTTATCCAACGTTCTGGATTATCCAGATTATTATTTTTGTAGTCAATGATTTCAATATATCATGATATTTTGGTGCTAAATTCGTAAATACAGTAATTACAATATAACCTTTCTGCGTATTGAACTACTTTTTCTATCAAATTTGTTGTATAACATGATGTTTTGGTGCTTAATTTGTAAAATCATAACCTAATTTGATGTTTAATAGGTTTTTCCTTAATCTCTCCTTATTATCCAACATATTCACTTATCCAACGTTCTGCTGGCCCGTTTACGTTGGATAAGTGAGACTCTACTGTATATAGTTTTACCATCGTCTCTGATGTCTCTTTGTTCTTCATTCCACTGACTCCATTCAACTGCTGCTGCGTAAATTACTCTTGACAAAAATCTCCTCGGCTGATTTCAGCATTTTTTGTTTTTATCAATGTTTATGAAAACTCTAAATGCAGACCTCCTCTCTTACGGTGCAACAATCACTCCCAGGTTTTCCACTTCTGCAGAACGAATCGTGGCTGTGAAACCACCTTGAGAGACATTTAGATTTATTGCAGAGTCACATCCTGAAAAGCTTTAACCTCCTTTGTTTCACAGACAGGTATCGATAGGTTGGACATCGGCCTAAATGCAGTGACTATTCCCAACTAAAGTCAGTTACTTAATCTCAAATTGATGCAGAATCAATTGCCGAACGAAGTTCAATCTGTTTAAATCCCATCGGTTCCTTAGGTTCATTCTCTTGTTGGATGTAAGCAGCGTCGAAGTACAGTAGAGTCTCACTTATCCAACATAAACAGGCCGGCAGAATGTTGGATAAGCGAATATGTTGGATAATAAGGAGAGATTAAGAAAAAGCCTATATGTTTTGGACTTCCAACTTCCACAATTCCTAACATCCTCAGTGGCTGAGAGGGAAAAGGAAAGGGCCTGAGGTTGTTAAGAATACTCTTCTAGAGTAAGAACGTGCTTCCTTGTCTTGGAGAGAGTGTGTGTGGTGTGTAGCCTGCCTGCAGCTGAGCTTCTCTCCTCTAGAGTAGAAAAAATAGACAAGAAGCCTACTTAGAGCATGCTTCCTTGTCTTGGAGAGACTGTGTGTGGTGTGTAGCCTGCCTGCAGCCGGGCTCCTCTCCTCTAGAGTAGAAACATAGACAAGAAGCCTCTTTAGAGCATGTGCCAGTGCCTGCAGCTGAGCACCTCCTCTAGAATAAGAAACAAAACTTGTTTCCTGTCTTGGAGAGTGTGTGTGTGGCGTGCAGCCTACCTGCAGCCGAGCTCCTCTCCTCTAGAGTAGAGAAACAGACAAGAAGCCTCCTTAGAGAATGCGCCGGTGCCTGCAGCCGAGCACCTCCTCTAGAATAAGAAACAGAACTTGCTTCCTTGTCTTGGAGAGACTGTGTGTGGTGTGTAGCCTGCCTGCAGCCGGGCTCCTCTCCTCTAGAGTAGAAACATAGACAAGAAGCCTCTTTAGAGCATGTGCCAGTGCCTGCAGCCGAGCACCTCCTCTAGAATAAGAAACAGAACTTGCTTCCTTGTCTTGGAGAGAGTGTGTGTGGTGTGTAGCCTGCCTGCAGCCAAGCCCCTCTCCTCTAGAGAAGAGAAATAGACATGAGGCCTCCTTAGAGCATGCGCCAGTGCCTGCAGCCCAACGCCTCTTCTAGAGTAAGAAACAGAACTTGCTTCCTTGTCTTGGAGAGAGTGTGTGTGGTGTGTAGCCTGCCTGCAGCCAAGCCCCTCTCCTCTAGAGAAGAGAAATAGACATGGGGCCTCCTTAGAGCATGCGCCAGTGCCTGCAGCCCAACGCCTCTTCTAGAGTAAGAAACAGAACTTGCTTCCTTGTCTTGGAGAGAGTGTGTGTGGTGTGTAGCCTGCCTGCAGCCAAGCCCCTCTCCTCTAGAGAAGAGAAATAGACATGAGGCCTCCTTAGAGCATGCGCCAGTGCCTGCAGCCCAACGCCTCTTCTAGAGTAAGAAAAAGAACTTGCTTCCTTGTCTTGGAGAGAGTGTGTGTGGTGTGTAGCCTGCCTGCAGCCAAGCCCCTCTCCTCTAGAGAAGAGAAATAGACATGAGGCCTCCTTAGAGCATGCGCCAGTGCCTGCAGCCCAACGCCTCTTCTAGAGTAAGAAACAGAACTTGCTTCCTTGTCTTGGAGAGAGTGTGTGTGGTGTGTAGCCTGCCTGCAGCCAAGCCCCTCTCCTCTAGAGAAGAGGAATAGACATGAGGACTCCTTAGAGCATGCACCAGTGCCTGCAGCTGAGCACCTCCTCTAGAATAAGAAACAGAACTTCCTTCCTTGTCTTGGAGACCATGTGTGTGTGGTGTGTAGCCTGCCTGCAGCCGAGTCCTCTAGAGTAAAAAAAATAGACATGAAGCCTCCTCAGAGCATGCGCCAGTCCCTGCAGCCGAGCACCTCCTCTAGAGTAAGAAACAGAACTTGCCTCCTTGCCTTGGAGACTGTGTATGTGGTGTGCAGACTCTCCTCTAGAGCAGAAACACCTGAAATGCCTATTATGGGAAGGAAGGCCCTAGAAAATGGATCTTTCAGCATCCCAGAGTGAAAATGGAAATCTGCCTTCCCGATTTCGGGGGGAGGCTCCCAAAAACGGATTGAAACAGCACAACCCTAGTTGATAGTGATAGGGAAAACTTCGTTTACATTTAAGAGAAGCACGTCTGTGTCAAGGAGAAAAAGATTTCGGCCATTCCTTGGACTACCTTTCCTAGCCCCAGGGAGCCTGGAAGTAGTATATTAACCAAGGAACAGTGCAAAGGAGGGAAAAGGCCAAATCACATTTCCTCGGAACAAAGAGGCTCTTTTTATTTTTTTTTATTTTTTTGGCCTTCCCGGAACGTACTCTTGATCAAAATGCCTGGCCATTTCATCCGCCGGCCTGGGGCTATAGGAAAGCAAGGAGCGAAGGAGGGGATACGGCAGCCCCCCAAAAATCCCGCCGAGATATTGCATCGCAAATGATCCTTTTGAGAATAGTGCCTTGGCTTTGACCCAGTTCTCCGTGCACTACTTTTGCACAATTTTTAAAAAGAAGGATATTGGAATTTGCATTGGGAGCGGCTTTGATTTCTAGTTGAGATATTGTGCCAGCACCCAAATTCTTCTCGTATCTGTATTATAGAATTAGAGTGATTTAATTGCCGTGGCTCAATGCTATACAATTCTGGAAGAGTTCTAGTTTGGGGAGGCACCAGCAATCTATGTCGGAGAAGGCTACAGGTCTTGTAAACTACAACTCCCATAATCCAATAGCATTGAACCACAGCAGGTTTCTTTATCGTGTCAGAAGCGACTTGAGAACATACTTCAAGTCGCTTCTGGGGTGAGAGAATTGGCCGTCTACAGAGACGTTGTCCAGGATGTGTTACCATCCTTCTGGGAGGCGTCTCTCATGTCCTCTCAAGCTAGAGCTACAGACAGGAGCTCACCTGACTTCAGAACATACTGCAAGTCGCTTATGGTGTGAGAGAATTGGCCGTCTACAGAGACGTTGTCCAGGATGTGTTACCATCCTTCTGGGAGGCGTCTCTCATGTCCCTTCAAGCTAGAGCTGACAGATGGGAGCTCACCCCGAGAACATACTGCAAGTCGCTTATGGTGGGAGACAATTGGCCGTCTACAGATGATATTATTTTATATTATAATATTATTGTATTATATTATTACACTATAGTATAGTTATAAAATCTATATATATAAAAGGGTAATGGAATCACGGCACCGGACAAAACAACTAAACTAAACGCCCCACAACCTCAAAAATTGACAGCACAACCTCTCATCCACGCCTCTACGTTCATACAACAAAAAGAAAAGAAAAATTAAGTCCTAACCACAGCAACGCGTGGCCAGGCATAGCTAGTATAATATAATATTATTATACTAGGAGGTGTCTACCAACATGTAAATGTGAGTAGATCAATAGGTACCGCTCTGGTGGGAAGGTAACAGCGCTCCATACAGTCATGCCAGTGGCCACATGACCTTGGAGACGTCTACGGACAATGCCGGCTCTTCGGCTTAGAAATGGAGATCAGCATCATCCCCCAGAGTCGTACTCGAGCCGACTTATTGTTATGGGAAACCTTTCCCTTCTGAAACAAAGCAAGCAAAGCGATGGAGGAGCAGCAGGGAGAAAATGGCCTGGGTCTCTTTGGCATCTGCAGGGCAGCAAGCAACTGGAAGCCTGCAAAGAGGCAAAGAAATCCGTTGTGTATTGTCGCACCGAAATGTATCCCCTTCTCCAAGAAAGAGCCTTGCTTTTGACACCCACCTCACGGCTCAACCTTCTGTCCGGCATTTATCCCTCGGCTAAGGCTCTCCTTTCATTCTCTGCCCTTTATGGCTAATATTTTCTAGATTTCGCCTTCCTTGTTCCTTGCCTTGTTTGCCGAGTTAGGAACCTGCAATTCTTATTTATTCTTTGACCGTATCGAGTCCGTTTGGGGAAAAAAATAACAATAATAATAATAATGTCTCTTTTTTCCTCCACCGCCTTTTACTATTAATCTACTCCGATAATAGTGCCAAAACTCCTGCTCTGGACCCCGGGGAACCGGGAGTGAGGAGAATGACAATGAAGCCATGACAACAGGGCTGATGCTTTGGCTTGGCAGGGATGTGAATTCCCAACGCAGGCTCTCTTTGGGGAGAATTTCCCATTCTTTCTCTCCTCCCGTAAAGTTTGGGATTCAACGGCCATCCATTGCATCATCTCGGATGTGCGTTTTCGTCCAAATCTTTGGGCAACTTTAAGAGCATGTTGATATCATGCAACCGTCTTGCCCAAATGTTCTCAAGTTTTCATCCTCTTATTTCTACCGTCCATTTCCCTTCTCTTTTCTTCCCCTTCCTATTCTTTCCGTACATTTCTCGCTGAAACGGGAACTTTCTTTCCGTGCTTTTATCAAAGCTGACACTGTGGGCACCGGCACGGATTTGTTTCTTCCTTTCTGTGCTTATGTCGCCCGGTTGCTTTCCGGTCCCAGTTGTGTGTTTTCGTAGGAAAAAAACCTCCAGAACGTATCACGCACACAGTTCAGTTTTGTCGCGGCGCAAAGGCTCGGACAACCTTCGGCTCCGACTTCAGATTAGTGTTGTGCTCTTGTATGGAATTGCTGTTCGTTTTGTGTAGTTTAATTCGTTTTCGTCTCGTTTTGTATTTGTTCCCGCTAATGAAAATGGGGTGCCTATACAAACAGAATTTTCGTCTGTCTTACGAAAAAAATGAAAATTTTCGGACCATTGACTGCAAGGGGAGGGCTTCCGAGATTCACCCCCCCCCCCTAGTTTTTGGCCTAGAGGGGTCAAAATCATCACACACAGAGGGCATTTTTACCCCTTTTAGCCCACCAACTTAAAACATTCTGGTCTTCCCCAGAGTACTGTTGTTGTTGTTGTTGTTGTTGTTGTTGTTGTTGTTGTTGTTATTAACACCCATTGGCACACATCTGATGTAATGAGGAAGCACTCTTCTCCCAGGCTCAGCTTAGGGTCCCAGAATAACTATTGTTATTAATATTAATATTATTATTAACACCCATTGGCACACATCAGCTGTCATGGGGAAGCAGACCTCTCTCAGACTCAGCTTAGGGTCCCAGAGTAACTATTGTTATTAATATTAATATTATTATTAACACCCATTGGCACACATGGGGAAGCAGACCTCTCCCAGGCTCAGCTTAGGGTCCCAGAGTAACTATTGTTATTAATATTAGTATCATTATTAACACCCATTGGCACACATCAGCTGTCATGGGGAAGCAGACCTCTCTCAGACTCAGCTTAGGGTCCCAAAATAACTATTGTTACTAATATTAATATTATTATTAACACCCATTGGCACACATGGGGAAGCAGACCTCTCCCAGGCTCAGCTTAGGGTCCCAGAGTAACTATTGTTATTAATATTAATATTATTATTAACACCCATTGGCACACACGGGGAAGCAGACCTCTCCCAGGCTCAGCTTAGGGTCCTAGAGTAACTATTGTTATTAATATATATATTAATATTATAATTAAGACCCATTGGCACACATCCAATGTAATGGGGAGGCACTCTTCTCCCAGGCTCAGCTTAGGGTCCCAGAGTAACTATTGTTATTAATATTAATATTATTATTAACACCCATTGGCACACACGGGGAAGCAGACCTCTCCCAGGCTCAGCTTAGGGTCCTAGAGTAACTATTGTTATTAATATATATATTAATATTATAATTAAGACCCATTGGCACACATCCAATGTAATGGGGAGGCACTCTTCTCCCAGGCTCAGCTTAGGGTCCCAGAGTAACTATTGTTATTAATATTAATATTATTATTAACACCCATTGGCACACAACAGATGTCATGGGGAAGCAGACCTCTGTCAGTACCTGCTTATTGTTACGAAAGGAAAACGAAAGCAAGCACATTACCATGCAGCTTTTTATTTTGTGTCGCTTTTTGTTTCATCCGAAATGGCATCTTTCGTTTCATGCCTCCGGATGGACGATACTAAACGAAGAGACGAAAGAAACAAATACGGCGCACATCACTAGAAATTAGCCTAGGTTCCTCTACGGGATCGTTTGGATACAGCTTAGGGATGTGCAACATTTCCACAACCTAGTGTCACTTCACCTTCATGTCCATTTTGACGTGGAAGCTGGTTTTGATCCTTTCCCAACTTCCTTGTAATTTGGGCACTTTCTGTCTGAATTCAATTCGTCCAAAAATGGCACATCACTAGAAGTTAGCCTAGGTTCCTCACAGGATGTGGGACCGTTTGGATACGGCTTAGGGATGTGCAACATTTCCACAACCTAGTGCCACTTCACCTTCATGTCCATTTTGACGTGGAAGCTGGTTTTGATCCTTTCCCAACTTCCTTGTAATTTGGGCACTTTCTGTCTGAATTCGTTTTGTCCGAAAATGGCACATCACTAGAAGTTAGCCTAGGTTCCTCTATGGGATGTGGGACCTTTTGGATACGGCTTAGAGATGTGCAACATTTCCACAACCTAGTGTCACTTCACCTTCATGTCCATTTTGACGTGGAAGCTGGTTTTGATCCTTTCCCAACTTCCTTGTAATTTGGGCACTTTCTGTCTGAATTCAATTCGTCCAAAAATGGCACATCACTAGAAGTTAGCCTAGGTTCCTCTATGGGATGTGGGACCGTTTGGATACAGCTTAGGGATGTGCAACATTTCCACAACCTAGTGCCACTTCACCTTCATGTCCATTTTGACGTGGAAGCTGGTTTTGATCCTTTCCCAACTTCCTTGTAATTTGGGCACTTTCTGTCTGAATTCAATTCGTCCAAAAATGGCACATCACTAGAAGTTAGCCTAGGTTCCTCACAGGATGTGGGACCGTTTGGATACGGCTTAGGGATGTGCAACATTTCCACAACCTAGTGCCACTTCACCTTCATGTCCATTTTGACGTGGAAGCTGGTTTTGATCCTTTCCCAACTTCCTTGTAATTTGGGCACTTTCTGTCTGAATTCGTTTTGTCCGAAAATGGCACATCACTAGAAGTTAGCCTAGGTTCCTCTATGGGATGTGGGACCTTTTGGATACGGCTTAGGGATGTGCAACATTTCCACAACCTAGTGTCACTTCACCTTCATGTCCATTTTGACGTGGAAGCTGGTTTTGATCCTTTCCCAACTTCCTTGTAATTTGGGCACTTTCTGTCTGAATTCGTTTTGTCCGAAAATGGCACATCACTAGAAGTTAGCCTAGGTTCCTCTATGGGATGTGGGACCTTTTGGATACGGCTTAGGGATGTGCAACATTTCCACAACCTAGTGTCACTTCACCTTCATGTCCATTTTGACGTGGAAGCTGGTTTTGATCCTTTCCCAACTTCCTTGTAATTTGGGCACTTTCTGTCTGAATTCAATTCGTCCAAAAATGGCAAATCACTAGAAGTTAGCCTAGGTTCCTCTATGGGATGTGGGACCGTTTGGATACAGCTTACGGATGTGCAACATTTCCACAACCTAGTGCCACTTCACCTTCATGTCCATTTTGACGTGGAAGCTGGTTTTGATCCTTTCCCAACTTCCTTGTAATTTGGGCACTTTCTGTCTGAATTCGTTTTGTCCGAAAATGGCACATCACTAGAAGTTAGCCTAGGTTCCTCACATGATGCGGGACTGTTTGGATATGGCTTAGGGATGTGCAACATTTCCACAACCTAGTGTCACTTCACCTTCATGTCCATTTTGACGTGGAAGCTGGTTTTGATCAATTCCTAACTTCCTTGTAATTTGGGTACGTTCGGTCCGAATGACCTGAAATTTGTGATACTTCGGTTGCATTTTTTGTGTGTGTGCAATACAACATTCCTGCACAGGAGACCCATTTTCGTCCCTGTGCAATGGGATGATTGTTTGGATTCCAACCATCATGAAAGCAAGTGATGCCACTCTGCCAGGTTTTTCGAAAAGTGATGGTCGTAAATAAGGTGGAAGTGAGGCCGTATTATATGTGTCCGTCCGCACCGAAGGAAAGACATGTGGCATTGGCTGGATCGGGGAGGAGAGATTTACCTTCCCTCTGTTCCGCCATCAACGCCAAGGCTCCTGTTTTCTTTGTACCACGTCTCCCTCCCGCCTCCCTTCTCCCCAGAATAACAATCCAACAACTGCTGCATTGTGGACTCCGGAGCAATGTGAGGGACTCCTACCGAGAATATTAATGGCTGACCTCTGATGTAATCGGGGAAAGGGACGGAGGCGGGGGGATCGCGCCCCGTCGAAATTGCAGTTTTCACTTCGGCGTTTTTTTGTGTGTGCAGCGCAGTTATAACAGCGGGACCCAACTTTCAGGAACGAATCTTTCATCCCTTTTATGTTCTCCCAAAATGGGCCTCGGGTCGCAAAGAAACGCGCCTTCCCCTCTTCCTTTTTTTTCCGAGGCCTCCAAACGTCTAATTCTGAAATTTGCATGAGATTGCTCAAAGGGATGCAAGGGGGTGGATGTTGCTGTTCGGCATTCAGGGAAATTCATCTCTGGCTTACGATCGGAGAGAAGAGAGGAAACATGTCCCCAGAAGCAAGCCTTTCAGAGGCATTATATGCCATAATCCTGAAAATACTTGTGGTCGCCGTAAATGTTTCTCCTCGAGGTATTAGCAAGTCAAATCGTTTCCCCCTCTATGATTAGCTGCTTTTGCGCTTATGAAACAGGGATTTCCAACCGAGCCGAGTTGAAGAGCAGAGCGAGACTCAAAGAGGGACTTGAAGGAGCAAAAGGGAATCAAAGAGGTTCTGCTTCAGTTTCCGAACAGCTTTGATTTTCAGCTCCTTGTAAAGTAAAGGTAAAGGTTTCCCTCGACATTAAGTCTAATCGTGTCCAACTCTGGAGGTTGGTGCTCATCTCAATTTCTAAGCCGAAGAGCTGGCATCCGTAGATGCCGAAGCGTTACCTATTGATCTACTCACATTGGCATGTTTTCGAACTGCTAGGTTGGCAGAAGCTGGGGCTAACAGTGAGAGCTCATTCCATCCTGCAGATTCGAACCACCAACCTTCCGGTTAGCAAGTTCATCTTCTGCAGAGTCCACTGTAAACGCTGCATAGCAGACTCGTGTCAATGTCTAAATCAGTCACTAGGTGGCGTTCAGAAAACTTCCATTGTTGCCAATTTTTCAGGACCCCCCAATATTAAGCAAAGGGTCTAGACCCACAGTTTGAGGTCTAGACCCACAGTTTAAGAAGCAGAGGGAGAGATCCCTGTCTCCCTAAGAACTTCATTGTGTGGAGAAATCCACCTAGAAAGCCCTGGTGGCATTCAATTCCTTCTGCTGCACATACACAATTAGGCTTGTGCAATCAGGGTAAACCTTGACCCATTTCGTGGCCCCACTTTCGTGGGGGCACTGATCAATTTTTATGACCCTCCCGAAATCGGGACGGCAGATATCTGTTTTCGCTCTGAAAAGATCCATTTTCTATCAGCCCATTATTGGGGGTGGGCTTCACGGGCTCCCCTTCCCATCTAGGCATTTAAGCTGTTTCTACTCTAGAGGAGAGGCGCTCAGCTGCAGGCAGGCATGCACTGTAAAGAGGCTTCTTACCTATTTCTCTACTGTATAAAAGAGGCACTCGGCTGCAGACAAGTACATACACTTTTTGGGCCTGCATGCCACACACACACACTTTCCAAGGCAAGGAGGCAAGTTCTGTTTCTTACTCTGGAGGAGGTGCTCAGCTGCAGGCAGGTGCATGCTTTGCGGAGGCTTCTTACCTGTTTCTCTATTCTAGAGGAGAGGCGCTCGGCTGCAGGCAGGTACATACGCTTTCTGGGCCTGCACACAACGCACACACTCTTTCCAAGGCAAGGAGGCAAGTTTTGTTCCTTACTCTAGAGGAGGCGCTCAGCTGCAGGCAGGCGTATGCTTTGAGGAGGCTTCTTACCTGTCTCTCTATTCTATAGGAGAGGCGCTCAGCTGCAGGCAGATGTATGCTTTAAAAAGGCTTCTTACCTATTTCTCTACTCTAGAAGAGAGGCGCTCAGCTGCAGGCAGGTACATACACTTTCTGGGCCTGCACGCCACACACTCACTCTTTCCAAGGCAAGGAGGCAAGTTCTGTTTCTTACTCTAGAGGAGGTGCTCAGCTGCAGGCAGACACATGCTTTGAGGAGGCTTCTTACCTGTTTCTCTATTCTAGAGGAGAGACGCTCAGCTGCAGGCAGATGTATGCTTTAAAAAGGCTTCTTACCTATTTCTCTACTCTAGAAGAGAGACGCTCAGCTGCAGGCAGGTACATACACTTTCTGGGCCTGCACGCCACACACTCACTCTTTCCAAGGCAAGGAGGCAAGTTCTGTTTCTTACTCTAGAGGAGGCGCTCAGCTGCAGGCAGGCACACGTTTTAGGAGGCTTCTCTATTCTAGAAGAGAGGCGCTCGGCTGCAGGCAGGTACATACGCTTTCTGGGCCTGCATACCACACATACACTTTTTCCAAAACAAGGAGCCAGGATCAGCTCCTGTTGGCTTTCCTGTCGAGCTAATTTTCGTACTGGGAGGGGGTTTCCCGTTACATGCTAATGAAAATAACGAAAGAATGGATGTAACGAAGGAAAACAGATCCATGCACAACTCTAATCCACGTTCATTTTTATATTTTCCCATTCCGTCATCAGACCCTCACCGAACCACAGGGTTGTTATATGTTTTCCGGGCTGTCTGGCCATGTTCCAGAAGTATTCTCTCCTGACGTTTCGCCCACATCTATGGCAGGCATCCTTGGACCCTCACGTTTCTTGTTGTCTTTTCTTTCTTCCTGGGCCTTTTAGCAAAAGGAGAAAGAAAGGAAAATCAATAAGGAGGAGGTCGCTGAGAGCCTTGGGTAACGGCTTTTCCTCTTTGCAATCCAGTTAAGTGTGGTAATTTGCAGCCTGCTAAAATAATCACGCTAATTTCCTAATTGTTCGGTGGGGATAAACTACGGCTTTAATAGATTAAGGATATTTTGCTCCTGTGTATATATTAATCAGGTGTGTGGTTTTTTGGTTTTTTTGAGAAACGAACAATAGGGAACAAAATACAGAGTTCAATCCTGAGTATTGTCCAGAGTGTTGTGGTCCTGGGCACCGTACTTGCACCGTGGCCACCACCTCCGACATATTGTCTCCCCTTGCAATTTTATCAATAACTAGCTGTGCCCGACCACGCGTTGCTGTGGCGAAGTATGGTGGTATGGGAAATAAAGTATTGAGGAATTAGGACTTTATTTTTGTTTTCTTTTTGTTGTATCAACCTAGAGACATGGATGATGGGTTGTGTTGTCAAATTTCGAGGTTGGGGGGCCTGTAGTTTTGTTGTTTTGTCGGTCGCCGTGATGCCATCACTCATTTATATATATGGATAATAATAATAATAATAATTTTATTTTTATATTTATTTTTATTTCTGAGCCTGAATACATTGCACAAGATTTCCCTAGCCTAAAATGATACATTTTAATATATTGGGTTTATGGTTCCCGTCCCCTTGATCTGGTCATGTAAGTGTGATTTATTGTTATAGTTGTTTTATTTTACTTTGTTTAATAATGTGTATTATGTTGTTATGTAATGTTTGTGTTGCTTTTATGACTGTAAACCGCCCTGAGTCCCATCCGGGAGATAGGGCGGTATATAAATAAAGTTTTATTATTATTATTATTATTATTATTAATATTAATATTATTATGCCCCGCCCCATCTCCTGTGTCGACTGTTTCGGTGTTCTCCTGGGAGCGTTTTTCTCTGCCCTGCGAGAACGTCGGTATGTGGCAAAAACAGTTGTGATCCAACTGTTGCTTTTGTGTGCGAGAAAGACACCAACCACCCACTTGTAGGCTGATAATTACGCTCCTGAAAGGCCCTAAATTAAATAAGTGTTTTAGCGACATGACTTTGCAATCGTTTTGTTTTGTTCCTCGTACAGAGAAAACGCTTGAAACAGTTTCCGAGGCACTCTGGAAGCGGATTATCAAGCCTTGCCACCCCTTTTATTTTATTTTTTTTGGAAACCGTTCTCCATACAAAACATTTCCCGCCGTAGCATAGCATTCGATCACGGGAAAATCTTTTTTTTTTCTTGTGTAGAGGTTGATCGAACAATATGTAGTGGAGAGAAGGAGTCCGGCTGGAAAAGGATCCGTTGCTTTTGGTTGCTTTCGATTGCAATTGATGCATTGCTTTGGCTTTGTAACTGCACAACGGCGTGCAGAGTTGCGGTATTTACTCCAGAGTTTGCCAACCTGTGCATTAGGCATGTCCAATCGATGAAAAAAATGTTTCAATTCTCGTTTCTAAAGTAGGGGGTGCTGGCGCTTCGATATAGAAAGTATTTCTGATTTTTTCACCCAAAAATTTCGGATATTTCCGAAAATTTGTAATGATTCTAAATGTTTCTAAAATGGCGGACGCGCATGCGCAATCGCTACACACTGGGCTTGTATGGCAATCTTCCATGTGGACGCAGAGGACGTTAGCCCCCACCTTTGCGTCCATCGTGGAAGCTTCTGATTGGCCGGGGAGCGGCAGCCATGTTAGGCTGCGCTAAGCTCCCATTCAAGGTAGGTTGCAGAAACAATTAAAAAAAAAATATTTTTAAATATATATTTAAAGAAATGTTATGGGGGGGGAATTAATGAAACATTAAGAGACAATTAGAGAATGGGCCAACAATGGTTCGAATTACATTGCTGGTTGCGCTGTGAGACAATGTCTCGGAATGCGTATCAAAAAGCGAGAACAATCTGAAATAATTCCGATATACAATTCAAAACGATTTTTTGGACATGTCTACTGTGCATAAAGTGAGGGCACATATACTACATGTACTCGTCTACAAGTCAATTGTGGCTTTGGGGACAAAATCGTGGCTACATTGAGAGTAATTCCATGGAAAAACACCGAAATTGCAAAGCTGTGCATGAAGCAAGGCACATAACTAATCACTTCATATACAAGTCAAGGGAATGTTTGGGGATAAATTGTGGGTCTCATAAACCAACAACTTAAAATCAACTGATCATATCCCTATTCTATATATCGCAAATGGGCTTTACAATGGCCTCACAACGCTCTGATCAAAACCATATACAGTAGATTCTCACTTATCCAACATTTGCTTATCCAACGTTCTGGATTTTCCAGTGCATTTTTGTAGTCAATGTTTTCAATACATCATGATATTTTGATGCTAAATTCATAAATACAGTAATTACAACATAACATTACTGCATATTGAACTACTTTTTCTGCTTCTCCTTAATACCTCCTTATTATCCAACATATTCGCTTATCCAAGGTTCTACCAGCCCGTTTATGTTGGATAAGTGAGACTCTACTATACTGTATATACTCGAGTACAAGCCTAGTTTTTCAGCCCTTTTTTAAGACTGAAAAAGCCCCCCTTGTCTTATACTCGGGTGAGGGTCCTGGTTGGCTTATATCTGGGTCAGCTTATACTCGAGAATATATGGTACATTTATTATTTTTCTCTATTATTATTGGTATTGTTACATTTATTATTTTTCTCTATTATTGTTGCTACTATTACATTTATTTTACTCTATTTTTATTTATTTATTATTATTATTATTAATACATTTATTTCACTTTGATCTTATTATGTTTATTATTTTACTTTATTTATTGCTACCTGTATTATTTTCCTGTATTTATTATTATTATTATTATTATTATTATTATTATTATTATTATTATTATTAATACATTTATTTCACTTTGATCTTATTATATTTATTATTTTACTTTATTTATTGCTACATGTATTATTTTCCTGTATTTATTATTATTATTATTATTACATGTATTATTTTACTCTATTATTATTAAAAGGATACATAAGGGCATTTACATTGAAGAAGATGAGAATCATGATTTGATCAGAGTTGGACAGTCTTATCTTAAATTTGAGCTTGATGTAAATATTCAAAAATATTTAACCTACTGATGCCTCAGCTAATGCAATTTTATTGGTATCTGTTTTTATTTCTGAAATTTGCCACCCTCAGCTTATACTGGAGTCAATGTTTTCCCAGTTTTTTGTGGTAAAATTAGGTGCCTCGCCTTATATTTGGGTCGGCTTATACTCGAGTGTATACGGTATCTTGGATTCTTTCCTCCTGTCCCTTCATACCTTTTCCCTCTTTGAAAGCATCTCAAAATGAGAATAATAATTATATTTCTGACCCGGATCTCATTGAGAAAAGTGGCAAGCTTGTTTTCTGCTGCTCTAGAGACTAGGACACAGGGCAATGGATTCGAATGGCAAGAAAACAGATTAATAATAATAATAATAATAATAACACCACACATCATCCAAAAATACATCACACAGTCCTAGACACTTGGGAAGTGTTCGACTTGTGATTTTGTGAAACGAAATCCAGCATATCTATCTTGTTTGCTGTGTCATACAATAAAATAATAATAATAATAATAATAATAATAATAATAATAATAGTAATTAGATCAATAGTAGATCAATAGGTACCACTTCGGCAGGAAGGTAACAGCGCTTCATGTAATCATGCTAACCTTATGTCCTAGGAGGTGTCTACGAACAATGCTGGCTCTTCGGCTTAGAAATGGAGATGAGCATCATCCCCCAGAGTCGTACTCGAGCCGACTTATTGTTATGGGAAACCTTTCCCTTCTAGACTTAATGTCATGGGAAACCTTTACTTTCTAGACTTCTAGACACAACTAGACTTAATGTCAAGGGGAAACCTCTACCTTTACCTTCTATGGAGAGCCTGGATGGCCATCTTTAGGAGTGCTTTAATTGTGCCTCTGAGGAGCCCTTCCATCTCTGTGATTCCATGATTGAGATGGGGATTAGGATGTTCTGTGTCTGATGAACTTAGCCAACAAACGTAACCATGGACATGGCCAAAGCTCCTTGTTAATCTTGTTGACTTTTCTGCCTTTCTTTCTCCCAAAAGGTGACAACGAGATTGTGAATAACATGTACGAAACTGAGGTGGACCTCCTAGCCGGCGAGAGCGCAGAAGAGGAGACCGAGGACAGCATCATGTCCCCCATCCCCGTCGGTCCGCCCTCGCCGTTCCCCACGGGCGAGGACTTCGACCCCA
Source organism: Anolis carolinensis (assembly GCF_035594765.1). Classification (NCBI taxonomy): domain Eukaryota; kingdom Metazoa; phylum Chordata; class Lepidosauria; order Squamata; family Anolidae; genus Anolis; species Anolis carolinensis. Next base: position 11,127,981 of record NW_026943826.1, read on the forward strand.
AGGAAGGCTCGCCCTACGAAGCCCCCGTCTACATCCCCGACGACATTCCGATCCCAACAGACTTTGAACTGAGGGAGTCCTCCATTCCAGGGGCCGGGCTGGGCATTTGGACCAAAAAGAAGATCGACGCCGGGGAGAGACTGGGGCCTTGCGTGGCTTTCCCTGGAACGACGCTGAAGGACACCAACTTCGGGTGGGAGGTAAGCTTGTGGTCATTGCATATCTTTTTTTTTGTCGAGTTGCAATAATGTCCAAGAGAATTTCATCTGCTCAATCGTAGTGAATTCAGGTCTGGAAAGGACCGTGGGAGAGAGATTCATGGTGATTTTGGAGTGTGGTTTAATCTTCTGTTTGATAACTAGTGCTGGTTTCAGACATATGTATGCAGACAGAGAGAAGAAGAAAGTATTCTTTGAGTTTCAAATATTGGCATTTTTGGAGAACCGAAAGCTTTCAAGACTAGGGTTGTGTATTCGTGGTAAACCTCAATCCATTTTGTGCCCAGATCCATTTTTTGGAGTCTCCCAAAATCGGGATGATAGATATTTGTTTTCGCTCCAGCATGCTGAAAGATCCATTTTCTATCGAGCTTCCCAGGCTCCCTTTCCCATCATTTTAGGCATTGAAGCGGTTTTATTCTAGAGCAGAGGCGCTCAGCTGAAGGCAGGCACACACTTTAAGGAGGCTTGTTATCTGATTTTGTACTCTAGAGGAGTGGCACTCAGCTGCAGGCAGGCACGCACTTTAAGGAAGCTTGTTACCTGATTCTGTACTCTAGAGGAGAGGCGCTCAGCTGCAGGCAGGCACACGCTTTAAGGAGGCTTGATACCTGATTCTGTACTCTAGAGGTGTGGTGCTCGGCTGCAGGCAGGCACACACTTTAAAGAGGCTTCTTACCTGATTCTGTACTCTAGAGGAGTAGCGCTCAGCTGCAGGCAGGCACACACTTTAAGGAGGCTTCTTACCTGATTATTTAGAGGAGTGGCGCTCAGCTGCAGGCAGGCACACACTTTAAGGAGAGTTCTTACCTGATTCTGTACTCTAGAGGAGTGGCGCTCAGCTGCAGGCGGGCACACACTTTAAGGAGACTTCTTACCTGATTCTGTATTCTAGAGGAGTGGCGCTCAGCTGCAGGCAGGCACACACTTTAAGGAGACTTCTTACCTGATTCTGTACTCTAGAGGAGAGCCGCTCAACATTTTCCTCCGAGGATGCCTGCCATAGATGTGGGCGAAACATCAGGAAAGAATGCTTCTGGAACATAGCCATACAGCCCCGAAAACTCACAACAACTCAGTTTGTTGGATTTACTGCAAAATGTCTCCAGGTCCTTTCCATGTGGTGGAGAGTTTTCTCCCATTTTCTTTAACTTTACCAGAGTAACTAGACTCTCAGAAATTGGCACACACTTTCCAGGAATATTTTTGCGTTTACTATTATTGTTTTAGCAATATAGCAAAAGGCTGTTGTTTTTGCTTCCTGCTGTTGATACAATTCAAGGAGGGAAAACTACCCAAAAACAGCAGAGCATCCAAAAATATGCAAATGCAGGATAAAGTTGAGCATTCAGCTCACAGCAAGCAGAGCGTGAAGTGCGATATGGCTGTAAAGAATTTAGAGCTTAGGTTCTTGGAGCTTAGGATCTTGAGTTCAAAGTGTTGGGATTTTCTGTTAGGGAAAACTACCCAAAAACAGAACGCATCCAAAAATATGCAAAAGCGGGATACTTGTAGTTGAGCATTCAGCTCACAGAAGGCAGAGCGTGAAGTGCCATGTGGCTGTAAAAGAATTTAGAGCTTAGGAGTCAAAGATCCAGAGTTCAAAGTGTTGGGATTTTCTGTTAGGGGAAACTACCCAAAGCACAGCAGAGCATCTGAAAATATGCAAAAGCAGGATATTTATAGTTGAGCATTCAGCTCACAGCAAGCAACGCGTGAAGTGTGATGTGGCTGTAAAAGAATTTAGAGCTTAGGAGGCAAATAAAAAGGTATATTTACAAAAATAATAACTATATTTCTTAATAGCGAATAACTGGGTCTGAGCTACACTAACTAACCCTATCTTTTCTATCTTTCTTAAAAACTCAACAGTCCAGAGTCTAATGGAGTTTGTATAGTCTGAGAATCTAATGGCATCTGACCTCTAAAACGGAGTCTCAGGTCTGAATAGTCCCAGATCTGGTCACATGGTCTGTAGTCCCTCCCACAACATAGACTTAAGGAAAACTATATACCAATACCCATACACAGTACAGTAAGCAATCTGAATTATAGACATAACAACTAGTATAGAAGGCTTGTAGAAGGTTGCTATTTCCAACATATACTTATGCAGTTGGACACCACTAACTGCCAGCGCTGAATGCTGTGGAATCCTGGGAGTTGTAGTTTTGCAAGGTCTGTAGTCTTCTCTGCCAAAGAGTGTTGGTGCTTCACCAAACTACAACTCTCAGGATTCCATAACATTGGCTACACCCTTGGTCAAGTTATACCGAGCTGTGATGCATCTCCAATATTTTTCTATCTCCTTTGCTGATTTTCAAGCCAAGATGGGCAAAGAGGCGAGGTTGGCTATGTTTGGAAAACGTTGGAGAGCGAGCAAAGAACGAGAGAATGACGGAGAATGCCACTGTGATATTTCTCTATTTATTTCCTTAAGGGGTAATAACTCATCCGCAACTCCGGCGAGAGGGCACTTCCCTTAAAATAGAAACACTCTGATTCACAAGCAGAAATGGGAAATAAATGTTTTCTTTTCGTCTTCGGGAGACATCCGCGAATACCAGCCGCTGGACTGGTATTTTATCATCCCTATTAAAAACACAACGGGGAGGGAGGACCAAGAATAGCCCGTTTGTGACCACGAGGCATGAAAAATAGCCTTTTCCTCCTTGTCAGAAAAGCCCTGCCAGAGCTTTCCCTGGAATGTTATCCTTCCTATGAATACGATCTTCTGTTACTATATATCCCCATCTCTTCCTCTTCCCATGTTCTCTCACTGAGAAGCTTTGGTTGTGGTTCCTTTCTACAGTGTTTACAACGATCCCTATTTCCAGGTAGTTCGGTTCCTAGGGATGCCGGGCAACCGACCCTAGGAAGAGTGTCGTGGCCGAATGCGTCCGCCGAACAAGACACTGGAAAAGGTTTGGATCATGGATTCAGTGCTGTTGGTTTCCTCTGTCTTCTACCCAAGTGATTGGCAGGATTTTTCAGAGGCTCTTAGCGAAATCCCCAGGGGATTGCTTCTTGCCCTCCTTTACGGAAACTCGAACTCCCAAGGACCAAAACACTGTAGATAACTCAAAAACTGGTTTTATTGTTCACAAAAAGTTATCCCTTTAAGGCAATAAGCTGGAAGTTTCAAAGGAGTAAAGGAAAATATTAGGCATGTCCGATCGATGAAAAAAAGTTTCAATTCTCGTTTCTAAAGTAGGGGGCGCTGGCGCTTTGATATAGAAAGTATTTCCGATTTTTTCACCCAAAAATTTCGGATATTTCTGAAAATTTGTAATGATTCTAAATGTTTCTAAAATGCCGGACGCGCATGCGCAATCGCTACACACTGGGCTTGTGTGGCAATCTTCCATGTGGACGCAGAGGACGTTAGCCCCCACCTTTGCGTCCATCGTGGAAGCTTCTGATTGGCCGGGGAGCGGCAGCCATGTTACGCTGCGCTAAGCTCCCATCCAAGGTAGGTTGCAGAAACAAAAAATTTTAAAAAATATTTTTAAAAATATATTTAAAAAAATTTTTTTTGGGGGGGGGGAATAACGAAACATTAAGAGACAATTAGAGAATGGGTCAACAATGGTTCGAATTACATTGCTGGTTGCGCTGTGAGACAATGTCTTGGAATGCGTATCAAAAAACGAGAACAATCCGAAATAATTCCGATATACGATTCAAAACGATTTTTTGGACATGTCTAGAAAATATACATTACAGTCTCTGGTTGTCTTAAGTCCAAGGAGCTCTGCAGCTGAGAAGCTTTTTCAGGTCCCTCTTTCTCAATGGCTGTGAATGCCAGAGCGCTCTCAGATGTATCGCTCTGCTCGTGGCATAATGCTGAGAGGACAGCCTGAAGATCGGGGTAGGAGGATCAGGGCAGTCGACACATATCTAATTTTCCTCCTGGCATGAGGATGGAGCAAGCAGTCCCATCCTTACACCAGGAGGACAACTTGAGGATGACCCAGGCCCTGTTCCAGTCCCTCCCAGTCCCTCCCTCCTGGGCCCATCCCTGTTCCAGCCCGGCCCTCTCGTTCGAGTCCACAAAGGCAGGACACGCAGTGGCTGCCCCAATCCTCCTCCCTTGATCCTCAGGCTGTTATCTTGGCATTATGTCAGGAGGAGAGTGAGACATTCAGTGGCAGAGAGTGCTCTGGAGGGCTCTCAGCCACCACGTGCCTTCTTTGGGTTGTCCTCCCAGCATAAGCATGGCGCCACTCGTACCATCCTTATGCCAGGAGGAGGGTGAGGCTTGCAGTGGCTGAGAGCGCTCCAGAGAGCCTTCCTCCTCCATCTTTTTGGCATTAGGATATGGCGGGCTGCGGTGTCTTTGAGCTGTCCTCCCAGCATAGGAATAGGGCCACTCGCACCATCCTTATGCCAGGAGGAGGGTGAGACATGCAGTGGCTGAGAGCACTCCAGACTGCTCTCGGCTGCTGCATTTCTTCCTCTTCCATCTTTTTGGCATTAGGATAAGGCGGACTATGGTGTCCTTATGCCTTCTTTGAGCTGTCCTCCCAGCATAGGGATAGGGCCACTCGCACCATCCTTATGCCAGGAGGAAGGTGAGACATACAGTAGCTGAGAGCATTCCAGAGTGCTCTCAGCTGCTGCATGCCTTCCTCCTCCATCTTTTTGGCATTAGGATGTGGCAGGCCATGGTGTCCTTGTCCCTTCTTTGGGCTGTCCTCCCAGCATAAGGATGGGGCCACTTGCACCATCCTTATGCCAGGAGGAGGGCGAGACACACAGGGGCTGAGAGCACTCCAGACTGCTCTCGGCTTCTGCATGCCTTCCTCCTCCAACTTTTTGGCATTATGATGTGGCGGACTGCAGTGTCCATAGCCTTCTTTAAGCTTTCCTCCCAGCATAAGGATGGGGCCACTCGCACCGTCCTTATGCCAGGAGGAGAGTGAGACACACAGTAGCTGAGAGCGCTCCAGAGGGCTCTCGGCTGTGGCGTGCCTTCCTTCTCCATCTTTTTGGCATTAGGATGCGGCGGGCTGCAGTGTCCTTATGCCTTCTTTGAGCTTTCCTTCCAGCATAAGGATGGGGCCACTTGCCCTGTCCTTATGCCAGGAGGAGGGTGAGACACGCAGTGGCTGAGAGCACTCCAGAGTGCTCTCGGCTGCGGCGTGCCTTCCTCCTCCATCTTTTTGGCGTTAGGATGTGGCAGACCACGGTGTCCTTGTGCCATCTTTGGGCTGTCCTCCCAGCATAAGGATGGGGCCACTTGCACCATCCTTATGCCAGAAGCAGAGTGGCTGAGAGCGCTCCAGAGGGCTCTCCGCAGCTACGTGCCTTCCTCCTCCATCTTTTTGGCATTAGGATGTAGCAGGCCATGGTGTCCTTATGGCTTCTTTAAGCTTTCCTCCCAGCATAAGAATGGGGCCACTCGCATCACCCTCATGCCAGGAGGAGAGTGAGACATGCAGTGGCTGAGAGTGCTCCAGACTGCTCTCGGCTTCTGCATGCCTTCCTCCTCCATCTTTTTGGCATTAGGATGTGGCGGGCTATGGTGTCCTTATGCCAAGAAGGAAAATGAGGCGGGCCTGAGGTAATCCAGCCCTTAGGCCTGGTCTGTATGATTCTATAATTGTGATTGACTGGCTCAGCTGTATCCGTCAACACGTATTGACTCTCGGGGGTCTCTCATTGCGTAGCCGTGGCTTCTGAGGCTCTCCCTTGCCATAATCTTGCTAGAGGATTTGGAGAGAGGAGGCTGTCTGTCTTCTGACCCTTCTTTTTTTATCTGATTAGTCAACAGCATGTTTCTCCCCTTTGAGATAATACCCGGGTAAAGAAAACCTTGGGTTTAATTGCACATCTTATTGTGTCGTCTCTGTTCAATCATGTTCGAAAAGTACCTGCCCTTTCCGACCGCCTCCCTCCCCCAACTTCCCTTTTTTCCCATTTAGATCTTACTAAAGTCCATTCTACCTTATCAGCAGAGTAATTTCGCCAGCAGAGCTTAAAATTTCTGCCATTTAGGTCTGGGCCATTGTCTGTCGCAGCTGCAGTCAAGATAAACCCTCACCCAGAACAAAGTTGGCATGACCTTTTACAAGCGGAATCTGCCTTGTTTCCCTCCAGACTAATTTATCAGCCTTCATTGCGAGGCTGGATTCTCAGCAGAGGCCTCAAAGAACATTACCGAGAGCATGAATGAACAGGGGGATTAAGACCCTTGGCGTCTCCCCCCCCCCACCCCACCACTTCTTTTCCCCTTCTTCTTTCTCTTCCTTTCTATCAGACACCTTCTGGGTTTACTGAGATGTAAGCTGTAAATGACCGTCAGTTGGGAACTGCCTTCAACTTGGGCAGCGGAGAGTGGACACACCGACAAAGACACGGGCCAAGTGCACTGGACAAAAGTGCAAAGGACATTCCACAGATATATATATATATTAGGCATGTCCGATCGATGAAAAAAATGTTTCAATTCTCGTTTCTAAAGTAGGGGGCGCTGGCGCTTCGATATAGAAAGTATTTCTGATTTTTTCACCCAAAAATTTCGGATATTTCCGAAAATTTGTAATGATTCTAAATGTTTCTAAAATGGCGGACGCGCATGCGCAATCGCTACACACTGGGCTTGTATGGCAATCTTCCATGTGGACGCAGAGGACGTTAGCCCCCACCTTTGCGTCCATCGTGGAAGCTTCTGATTGGCCGGGGAGCGGCAGCCATGTTAGGCTGTGCTAAGCTCCCATTCAAGGTAGGTTGCAGAAACAAAAAATATATTTTTAAAAATATATTTTTAAAAAAAATTTGGGGGAAAAAATTAATGAAACATTAAGAGACAATTAGAGAATGGGCCAACAATGGTTGGAATTACATTGCTGGTTGCGCTGTGAGACAATGTCTCGGAATGCGTATCAAAAAGCGAGAACAATCCAAAATAATTCCGATATACGATTCAAAACAATTTTTTGGACATGTGTAATATATATATATATATAAACCCCACTTGCCTAGTTTCCAACAGAACTCACAACCTCTGAGGATGCTGGCCAACATGGATGCAACATCCTGGAACATGGATGCAAAACTCACAGCAACCCAATTCTTCGAGGAGATCTTGACTATTTGGGCAGGTCTTCCAATTCTCATCTAAGGGTGCATCTACAGTGTAAAATTAATGCAGTTCGACACCACTTTGACAACCATGTTGCAATACTATGGAATCTACTGTAGTTTGGCCAGCACTCCTTGGCAGAGAAGGCTAAAGAGCTTGTAAAACTACAAAACCATTCCATAACATTGAGCCATAACAGTCAAAGCGATGTCGAATTGCATTCATCCTATGGTGTAGATCAGTGGTTCCCAACCTTCTTTTGACCAGGGACCGCTCTGACCAGGGACCGCTCTGACCAGGGACCACTCTGACCAGGGACCACTCTGACCAGGGACCACATTGACCAGGGACCACTCTGACCAGGGACCCCTCTGACCAGGGACCCCTCTGACCAGGGACCACATTGACCAAGGACCACTCTGAACAGGAACCACTCTAACCAGGGACCACATTGACCAGGGACCACATTGACCAGGGACCACATTGAGCAAGGACCACTCTGACCAGGGACCACTCTGACCAGGGACCACATTGACCAGGGACCACTCTGACCAGGGACCACATTGACCAGGGACCACATTGACCAAGGACCACATTGAGCAAGGACCACTCTGACCAGGGACCACTCTGACCAGGGACCACATTGACCAGGGACCACTCTGACCAGGGACCACTCTGACCAGGGACCACATTAACCAGGGACCACATTGACCAGGGACCACTCTGACCAGGGACCACATTAACCAGGGACCACATTGACCAGGGACCACTCTGACCAGGGACCACTGTAAACAGGGACCACTCTCCAACATTAGTATCAAAAGAGTTACGAATCAGTTTTTGGTCAAGCTTAGATTCTGTTTGATTATTTGGGGTGCTGATTCAGAACATTGCATTGGATAGACCACATGAGCTCTAGTTTCTGATACAGAACATATGTCATCCAGTAGTCATCATGTTTAATAATCTAGAACTGGCGTGGTCTATCCAATGCAATATTCTGAATCAGCACCCCAAATAAGCCCAAGAACAGGCCTCAAAATGAAGACATGGAACGGCTCCTCTCATGGGGAGGGAGGAGGAGGAGAAGCAGCAGTCAGGAGGCCTGTTGTCATGCCTTTCGTGGGTAGTCAGTCTCTCCCCTCCCAAAATGTCCCGAGGAACGTGCAGTGCCCCTCAAAAACTCTGCCCTCCTTGACATGGTTTTTGTGAAAGCCCATTCCACTCATTAAAACCGAAGCACAGCTGCAGTGCACTCGAAAGCTAAGCTCCTTTCCGACCGTTTCCTGGGAAACTGGACCCCGGCCAAAGATAACCTGTCCTATTTAGTACAAGTATCTGCATTTTGGCCTGACGTTTTCCCGTGAATGGCCCTCTCCTTTTCCTTCTTCGTTTTCTGTTTTCTTTACAGTTGACTTTTGCTCTTCTCGGAAGTAAAGGTTGTCCTTCTTAAATTGAAGCATAAGAAGGTGGATTATAAAACTAACCCTAGTCCAGAGGCTATCCAAGCAAAGAAAGGGTGCCAGATCCCCAGATCTCCAGCAGTATATTCAAGTAATAAGCACTAAGATCACCTAAAGCTTCAGAGAGCTTCTGTTCAACCATTTCAAAGCTCTCTGCTTGAGCAGTGATGGCATGATCGTCAGCATAGATGAAACTCTATCTTGTCTGGCAGTGGCTGTTCTGTGTTTTAGATAGATTAGGAATCAGCTGGTTTTCCCTGTAATAGCCAGTAAGAGCACCTAAAGCTTCGGAGAGCTTTGGTTCAACTATTTCAAAGCTTTCTGATTGAGCTGTGGTGGCAATATCGTCAGCATAGATGAAACTCTATAGATAGATAAAGCGGGACAGAAATAATAATAATAATTAGTCACCTTGATTAGCACTGAATGGGCTTGCAGCTTCAAAGCGTGGTTGTTTTGTCCCTGAGGGAATCCTTTGTTGGGAAGTGTTAGCTGGCTCTGGTTGTTTCCTATCTGGAATACCCTTATTTTCAGAGTGTTGTTCTTTATTTACTGTCCAGATTGTAGAGTTTTTTTTAATGCTGGCTGTAGGTTTTGTTCATTTTGATGGTTCTCAGGAAGCCAATCTATGCCTCGCTGTCGGCGCGTGGTGGCCGTTGAAGCCTTGCCCACCTGCCTAACATCACCAAGTTTCCGGGGGGGGGGGGGACCCTCTGCGCATGTGTAGTTAGTAATTTTTGGTTTTGGGGTTCTCTGTAATTTGGACCTAATTTTATAGGGTTTTTTGATGGAAAGACATAGATCGGATGACTATGTCTTTTGTGGCCAAATTTGGTGTGATTTGGTCCAGTGGTTTTGTTGTTTACTCCATGGGAATTATTGCATTTATATATTTATGGATTGAATGCAGAATGAAGCAGATTTTCTCTTCATTTCACTTAACGTCATTTCGTTCCCGTTTATTAAAAAGTATCGACTCTTAATTCATGATGTTTAAAACCCTAACCCTAACCCTAAAACTGCCCGACGGAGTCCAAAGGATAATGGGCCTTTTAGTTTATTACCTGTGCTATCATTGTTACGTTTTTCCACCCGGTTTCCTTGATCCTCCGTGATTTGTGTGTTTTGTGCAGACGGCCCCCGTTTTCCTCCTCTGATGAATTAACTGTCAATTGAGGTTAGCGAGATAAATCAAAACAAATGGATCCCATGCACCGTATTGACTTTCTTACCGCCTGGTTTTGAGAAACCACTTTCGGAAAAACTACACCGTTATTATGCTCTCTTGGTCCTGAGCCAATTTGCACACACAGAAACCAAAAAAAAAAAAAAATAGGAGAAGGGGAGGAATAGACCCTCTATTATATGTTGCTCTCGTTCCTTGTTTTTTTCCCCTCATTTTGTTTGGGGGAGCAATTAAAGAAGCCAAGGGTTTTCATAGATGATCGAGACGAACGTTACGAAGAGAGACGGAAGTGGTGCAATTTGGAATCAGAGCATCCGTGATACTTTGGATGAAAGCGAGCTCTTGGATTCCTATTTTGGTTTGCCTGATTTTTAGACCAAGGAACAGAAAATAGACCTTGACAGAAAATAATAATAATTCTATTGGTGTTGGTGTTTGAGTGTATCCAAACTGAGATTCAGGAGTGCTTTTTCATTCGGCAAATTAAGAAGGATGGTGGAACGAGGCTTTGGGAGATCTGGGACCGATCTCTTGGAAGGTCAATATTGATAGGAAGGTGCTGCACGAGGGGTCCCCAAACTACAGCCCACGGGCCACATGCAGCACATCGAAGCCATTTCTCTGGCCCCCACAGCAGCAGCTAACTTCTCCACCGCTGCCACTGAGGAAGGTTCGTGTGGTCCGAAAGAGGAGGTAAAGGCATGTGTCCTTCCCTCCTCTCTCACTCCGCACACACCTTTCCCACCCTCGCCACCACCAAGGAATAATAATAATAACAATAACAACATATTCTGCCCTGGCAGAATATGTAAATCTAAGTGAAGAACCTGTTTTGATTGAAGTGAAAAATCAGAAACTCCTCAAAGCACAGCAGACAAAACACCAGTACAAGAAAACCGCACTACAAACTAGAGCTGACAGCTGGCACAACAAAACACTGCATGGAAAGTTCCTTGACAAAATCGAAGGAAAAGCTGACAAGGAGAAGACCTGGCTCTGGCTCACGAATGGGATCCTGAAGAAGGAGACAGAAGGCCTGATCCTTGCAGCCCAGGAGCAAGACATCAGAACAAATGCAATTCAGGCCAAGATCGGAAAATCAGCTGATGACCCAAAATGCAGACTGTGCAAGGAAACTGACAAAACCATGGATCATATCCTCAGCTGCTGTAAGAAAATCGCACAGACAGACTACAAACAGAGGCGCAACTATGTGGCCCAAATGATTCATTGGAACTTATGCTTCAAGTCCCACCTCCCACCAGTAAAGAACTGGTGGGATCACAAACCTGCAAAAGTATTGGGAAATGAGCACGCAAAGATACTGTGGGACTTCTGAATCCAGACTGACAAAGTTCTGGAACACAACACACCAGACATCACAGTTGTGGAAAAGAAAAAAGTTTGGATCATTGATGTTGCCATCCCAGGTGACAGTCGCATTGACGAAAAACAACAGGAAAAACTCAGCCGCTATCAGGACCTCAAGATTGAACTTCAAAGACTCTGGCAGAAACCAGTGCAGGTTGTCCCGGTGGTGATGGGCACACTGGGTCCCGTGCCAAAAGATCTCAGCCGGCATTTGGAAACAATAGACATTGACAAAGTCACGATCTGCCAACTGCAAAAGGCCACCCTACTGGGATCTGCACGCATCATCCGAAAATACATCACACAGTCCTAGACACTTGGGAAGTGTTCGACTTGTGATTTTGTGATACGAAATCCAGCATATCTATCTTGTTTGCTGTGTCATAATAATAATAATAATAATAGTAATAATAATAATAATAATAATAATAATAATAATAATAATAATAATAACTTTATTTTTTATACCCCACCTCCATCTAGAATGGGACTCGGTTATGGGCACCCGATCTTGTCGCTGTGCACCTTTGTGCGTAATGTATACGGCCATGCCATGGAGTGAAGGGAATGAGAAGTTAAAGGATTTGTATGTGCCGGAATGGGCAACAACGAGGAGAGGCAAAGCCGTCTCAGCAGTAGGTTAATTGGAGAGCGGAGGACGGAGGCCCATAGGAACTCGCGGCTCCCGGGGACAATGCCCCAAAAGAAGTGGGGCTGGCCGGGATTGTTCGCGAATTATCCGGAGTCAGAAACCGCCCTGAATGGCGCACAGGAGCAAAGGGGAAATGAAGGTTAGGGTTTAATTCAGCCTAAATGAGGTGGGCCATTCACAAGACATAAAAGGCCATACCGGGCTTTCCTTTTTTTCGAGGGGGAAATAGGCTTCCTTTAAATCCAGATTTAGAAGTTAGTTTAAAGGACATACTGACCGACAGCTAGAAGGACCGGAAACCCATTGTGTCTGTCTATGGATTTCAAAGGAGAAGCGACAGCAACCTGGACTCGCCTGGCCCATTTGAAGAGGTAGATTTTAATCGGCGACACAACAGAAGTGGGCCACGGCAATGCGAAATTATTCGGCACGTAGCTGATCGCTTTTTCTACACTTTTTCTTCCTTGCATTTTGTAGTCTAAGGTGTTTTGTGTTCTGGTTGGCCTCTCGCCTACCTTTGGGACTTTTCATGTTAGTGACACGCTTTTGGGACATGCATCCTTTCACGACACAGTAATGCAGTTTAACTGGCAAACTGGGCCTTAAGTCAACACAGATATATATCTCTATGTCTATATCTATATATATAAAAGTTTCATATAGTCTTTACTATGTAAATGAGATTTATAATTTTTTATGTACTACAATCTATTCTTGTGTAGTTTCTAGGGTTGTGCTTTTGAGGTAAACCTTGACCCGTTTCGTGTCCCAGATTTCGGTAGGAACCCCAATCCATTTTTTTTGGACCATCCCGAAATTGTGAGGGCTGATATCTGTTTTCGGTCTGGGATGCCGAAAGATCTGTTTTCTATCAGCCTAATATGGAAGGTTCCCCTTCCTGTGCTGCTGTTTTTTCTACTCTAGAGGAGGTGCTCAGCTGCAGGTACTGGCAGGCACGTGTATTCTGGGGCTGCACGCCACACACGCACTCTCCTAGGCCCAGAAAGTGCTTGCTCCTGCCAGTGTCTGCAGCCGAGGGTACTCCTCTAGAATACGAGGAGGAGCTCAGCTGCAGGCACTGGCAGGCTAGGAGACTGCTCTGCTCACAACAAGCAGGCGAGGAGCTGGGATTGGCTCCTGCTTGCTTTCATGATAGGCCTGCATGCCACATACGCAGTCACCTTGGCCCAGGCCCAGAAAGTGCTTGCGCCTGCCAGTGCCTGCAGCCGAGGGACTCCTCTAGATTAAGAGGAGGCACACAGCTGCAGGCACTGGCAGGCTAGGAGACTGCTCTGCTCACAAAAAGCAGGCAAGGAGATGGGATTGGCTCCCACTTGCTTTCATGATAGGCCTGCATGCCACATACAAAGTCTCCTTGGCCCAGGCCCAGAAAGCACTTGCGCCTGCCAGTGTCTGCAGCCGAGTGACTCCTCTAGAATAAGAGGAGGTGCTTGGCTGCAGGCACTGGCAGGCTAGGAGACTGCTCTGCTCACAAAAAGCAAACGAGGAGCTGGGATTGGCTCCCACTTGCTTTCGTGACGGGCCTTCATGCCACATGCACAGTCTCCTTGGCCCAGGCCCAGAAAGCGCTTGTGCTTGCCAGTGTCTGCAGCCAAGCGACTCCTCTAGAATAAGAGGAGGCGCTCAGCTGCAGGCTAGGAAGATCCGGGATTGACTCCTGCTTGCTTTCGTAAGGAAAATATTTTTGTACTGGGAAGGGGGTTTCTGTTCGTGCTCCCAAAGTACCGAAAGACACGAAGGAAACGGGAGAAACTAATACTGTGCACAACTCTAGTAGTTTCCTCTCTAGCCGCGCCATGTGGTTTATCACAAACATCATTGTCAACAGGTTTTCTTTTCTTATTTGGAAACGTATCAATTTGAGTGGCATTTATTGTAACACAATCCGCAAATTGTGCAAACTATAGAAGCTATGCTGGTACCAACACTTGAATAGCACCCATTGTGGGGGCATTTTTCACGCAACACACCTCGCGACTGGAGGCAACACACCAATATGTTTCAACACACAGTTTGAAAAGCTCTCGTCTACATTGTAGAATGAATGCAGTTTGACACTACTTTCACTCCCGTGATGGAATGACTCAATGTGATGGAATTGTGTGTACTGCAGTTTTGTGCAGCCTTCAAAGGCTGTTGTTGGTGCCTCAGAAAACTACAACTCCTAAGATTTCATAGCGCCTGTTCTCGTCTCATAGATGTGAAGATAGATGTGACACCTCTTTCCGCCATTGCACACATCTCTATTGGCAGAGAGGTGGATTGGTTTCTCTCCCATTCTCGCTTTCTTCGTATGCTTAAATCTTTATTCCATTTCAAAGGCTTATGTCACAGCCGCTCATTTGGAATGAGGCTCAGAAAGGCACCGAGAGGTTCGATGACACGGTTTGAGAAATCACTCACAACAGCCCCGCCGATCGCAAAGCCCGCCAAAGCGAAGTTCTGCACTCGTTTCAAAATGAGCCGATGTGACAGGGGTAAGAAGCAAGAAAGTCAAAACAGCAGGGGAGGCGGGGAGGAAAAAAAGACAGGTCTTTTGATGAGATTAAAATGCCAACGGTCTGAAGTGGTGAGAAGGTGCGGGCTCCTCTGGGTGCCTCTTGGAAGCACAGATCTCATCTTCCACAAATAAGATTTCATCCTTGAGAAGACCGGGCTAGGTCAAGATGGTGAAAACTGTTAATGAGGAAGAACACTTCAGCTTGGCGAGGCTGCAGCATGTTGCTTTTGACTGTTGGAAGAACTTTCTCGCTGTGAGAAGAGCGGTTCAGCAGTGGAACTCTCTGCCTCAGAGTGTGGTGGAGGCTCCTTCTTTGGAGGCTTTCAAACAGAGGCTGGATGGCCATCTGTTGGGTGGGCTTTCCTGCTTCTTGGCAGAATGGGGTTGGACTGGATGGCCATGAGGTCTCTAGGATTCTATGATTTTATGATTGTGGTCTCTTCCAACTCTGTTATCCCATGATTCTGTGATATGTCCTAAGCCAGTTGTTGTCAACCTGTGGGTCCCCAGATGTTTTGGCCTTCAACTCCCAGAACTCTTAACAGCTGGTAAACTGGCTGGGGTTTCTGGGAGTTGAAAGCCAAAACACCCAGGAACCCACAGATTGAGAACCGCTGGAATAGAGGGATATAGTATGGGCAAGGAGTAAATAAAAATTAATCTGTATGCGGATGATATAATGTTGATTCTAACTAAACCAGTGAGTAGAATAAGAGAGTTAAAAATTATTTTGAAAGTTTTCAAAATAAACTTGGGGTTAAGCATAAATATTAAAAAACCCAAAATCATGTTTTTTGACATCATTTAGAAAAATAGAGAAATAAATAGAATGATAGAAATGGAAATAGGCAAAAAATAATAATAATCAGGGATATAGGATGGGCAAGGAGTAAATAAAAATTAATCTGTATGCGGATGATATAATGTTGATACTAACTAAGCCAGTAAGTGGAATAAGAGAGTTAAAAATTATTTTGAAAGTTTTCAAAATAAACTCGGGGTTAGACGTAAATATTAAAAAAAAAATCCAAAATCATATTTTGACATAATTTAGAAAAAAAGAGAAATACATAGAATGATAGAAATGGACATAGGCAAAAAGAAATCAGGGATATAGGATGGGCAAGGAGTAAATAAAAATTAATCTGTGTGCGGATGATATAATGTTGATTCTAACTAAGCCATAACATTACTGCGTATTGAACTCTTTTTTCTGTCAAATTTGTTGTATGACATGATGTTTTGGTGCTTAATTTGTCAAATCATAACCTAATTTGACGTTTAATAGGCTTTTCCTTATCCAAGATATTTGCTTATCCAAGGTTCTGCCAGCCCGTTTAGCTTGGATAAGTGAGACTCTACTGTATTATTACTAGGCAATGATAATGAAAGAAAAAATATTTTAAATAATAATAATAACCTAACCATCTAGTCATCCTTGCTTATAGTGAGTGTTCAGGCTCGGTTTGCTTGAAGACCGATTCATTTGTCCTTCTAGCCATTTCAGATGAGTCAATTCTCTTCCAAAGAAACACGTCGTGATCGGCTTAAGTTAATGCAATTCTTAACAACGAGTGAAGCGCCATTAGAAGGAAAATTCTTCCAAACCAGTTTTGTCTTCCTTGAGAGACGTTGTCGAGAGAAAACCACCGCACGCTTTGCATGCCGAAGGCCCGGCTCTCAATCTCTGGCGTCTCCAGGTATGGTTGGAGGAGAACCCCGTCGAGCCTTTGACAGTGCAGACAATGCCGAGCGAGAGGGACCGGTTCCACACAAGGCCGCTTCCTGTGTTGTCAGAAAGGTACAAAACGAAGTGCCCCGTGGTAATTTCATGAGCGGGGTCTGAATTACAGAGCACAGATAATAATTATGCAAATGGGGAACCTTTTATCCCCCATTCCGCCCAAAGGCTGAGCCTCGGAGGCACCGGCCGCCACGGTCTCAAACCGCACACTCATGCTCCGATCCATTCTTCGCCTAAAAGCTTCCCTGCCGTGGACAAAATGCATGGAGCCACCGGAGAGAAAGAAAGAGGAGGCAGGGGGGCAGAGGGGAAGAGAGACAATGGCTTAAAACAAAACCCGGCCTTCGCTCAGATAAATGAAGAAGGAAAGTCCGTTAGGTCTTTTTTGTGCTTCAAATCCTCATTTCCCCCTTGGTCTTCTTTCCCCTTTTTTTGGACTGTCAGGTCTGGAGTGACAGCGAAAAAGCTCGTCGTGATGTTGGCTAATTTGTGCGCCATTCACTTTCCCCTCAAAACCCATCAGGAGGACTGAAGGGCCGCTCTGCAGTTGACCTGATTCAATAGCGGAGTGATATACTGGGAAACAAGCCAGTTTCCACAATGCCCAAAAGAGCAAATTGGACGGGATCTTTGTTCCCGTCTTGCACACACCCACCCACTCCTTCCCTTCTTTCTGTGCCAGCCTTGCGGTCGCGAAGCCCCCGCGTTTGTTCCCTCCGTCGCGCGGGGGGCTCGCATCCTCCTTGGGGTGCCATGGCGAGTTGGCCCGGCCTTGGCTTCGTGAGACAGGAACTCAGAGCTGGAGGCATTCATGCCGTAAAAAATCAAGATTTCCTCACAGAAATCCCACGAATACACTCGTGCCGAGCTTCCCAAACTATGTCGCGACTTGTTCATGTGTTGACTGTGGCGTTTAGATATGTCACGCAAAGAGATAAGAAGCCTCCTTAAAGTGCACACGTCCCTGCAGCTGAGCGCCTCTCTTCTAGGGTAGAGAAACAGGTAAGAAGCCTCCTTAAAGTGCACATGTGCCTGCAGCTGAGCGCCTCTCTTCTAGGGTAGAGAAACAGGTAAGAAGTCTCCTTAAAGTGCACATGTGCCTGCAGCTGAGCGCCTCTCTTCTAGGGTAGAGAAACAGGTAAGAAGCCTCCTTAAAGTGCACATGTGCCTGCAGCTGAGCGCCTCTCTTCTAGGGTAGAGAAACAGGTAAGAAGTCTCCTTAAAGTGCACATGTGCCTGCAGCTGAGCGCCTCTCTTCTAGGGTAGAGAAACAGGTAAGAAGCCTCCTTAAAGTGCACATGTGCCTGCAGCTGAGCGCCTCTCTTCTAGGGTAGAGAAACAGGTAAGAAGTCTCCTTAAAGTGCAAGCACTTTAAGGAGGCTTGTTACCTGTTTCTCTAGAAGAGAGGCACTCAGCTGCAGGCAGGCATGCGCTTTAAGGAGACGTCTTACCTGTTTCTCTACTCTAGAAGAGAGGCGCTCAGCTGCAGGCACATGTGCACTTTAAGGAGGCTTCTTACCTGTTTCTGTACTCTAGAGGAGAGGCGCTCAGCTGCAGGCACATGTGCACTTTAAGGCTTCTTACCTCTTTCTCTACTCTAGAGGAGAGGCGCTCAGCCGCCGACAGGTGCAAGCACTTTCTGGGCCTGCACGACATACACTCATTCTCCAAGGCAAGGAGGCGAGTTGTTTCTTACTCTAGAGTCGGCGCTGGGCTGCAGGCAGGCACACGCACTTTCTGGGCCTGCATACCACACACACACACGCATTCTCTTTCCAAGGCAAGGAGGCAAGTTCTCATTCTTATTCTAGAGGAGGCACTCAGCTGCAGGCAGGTGAGCACACTTTGTGGCATGTATGCCACACACACACACTCTTTCCAAGGCAAGGAAAGAGCAAAAAGCAGACGAGGAGCTGGAATTGGCTCTCGCTTGCTTTCATATTCAGCTGATTTTTGTACGGGGAGGGTACGAAGGTAACAGAAGTAACGAATGAATGGATGGAATGAAAGTGGAGAATGCTACCATCCAGCTCCTTGGCATCAGGATTGTTCCTTGTGCCGAGCAAGGATGGCACACAGAACTGTTTCCCATGCGCCTTGGGCATCTTGCGCGGGCCGCTTGGCCGGCGCCCAACGCAATGCTCATCTCTCCGAATCCGCCGCATCAGCACAAAACCACCTCCAGGCCCCTCCCTTATTTCATTGCAATTGGACAAAACATATTTTCCCATGGAAGGAAAAGGCCGACCTTTGTGGAGAGCGCCACGGCTGGCCCAAGTTACAGTAAAGGTTAATCTCCAACAAGAGACGAGCAAGAGAGACAAAGAGTGTCATACACGTCCCGTTTCAATGGGCGTTTTCATAAATGTATGAATAATTTAAATCATCATTGCCGGACTTATTTGTTCGGGTGGAGAAATGCCTCCTCTCTCTTTCTCTTTTTATTTTAGTTATTGCGGGGTGCGGGGTAGAGGAACACCACCCTCGATTCTTTCCATTTTTTGTCTCTTCTCTTTTATGTGTTGTGGGGCATCTGAATCAGAGTGTGTTTTCCCCTCCGAACAATGGGATGCATGAAGGCGGAGGGGGCAGAAGAAGAATGCCGCCCTTGTTGTATTCTCTGCCGGTTGACGTTGATTAATGAGGGTGCGGACATGGGCAGAATGCGAGAGCGGGACGGGGAAGTGGGCGGACTCGGGGCATCCGAACGCGGAGAACAAGGACGGGACCAGAGGATCCGAGTAGGATCTCTCTTCTTCTTCTAGCTTCTACCGAAACATGAAAAAGGGGAACCATAGACTTGGTGACTCCAAGTAGGATCTCTCTCCTTCTT
This sequence comes from Anolis carolinensis, assembly GCF_035594765.1. Lineage (NCBI taxonomy): Eukaryota > Metazoa > Chordata > Lepidosauria > Squamata > Anolidae > Anolis > Anolis carolinensis. The sequence goes on from NW_026943826.1 coordinate 11,147,056, forward strand.
CTTCTAGCTTTTTCTACCGAAACATGAAAAAAGGGGAACCATAGACTTGGTGACTCCAAGTAGGATCTCTCTTCTTCTTCTTCTAGCTTTTTCTACCGAAACATGAAAAAAGGGGAACCATAGACTTGGTGACTCCAAGTAGGATCTCTCTTCTTCTTCTTCTTCTAGCTTCTTCTACCGAAACATGGAAAAGGGGAACCATAGACTTGGATGACCTCGGGGTCATCCAGTCAAACCTTCTAGAAGTTTGAGCAAAAAGATCTGCGGGATACAAGCAGGATCTCTCTTCTTCTTCTAGCTTCTTCTACTGAAACATGAAAAAGGGGAACCATAGACTTGGATGATCTCAGGGTCATCCAGTCCAACTTTCTAGAACTTTGAGCAAAAAGATCTGCGGGAACATAGGATCCAAGTAGGATCTCTCTTTTTCTTCTTCTAGCTTCTTCTACCGAAACACGAAAAAGGAGAAGCATAGACTTGGATGACCTTGGATCATCCAGTCCAACTTTCTAGAACTTTGAGCAAAAAGATTTGCGGGAACATAGGATCCAAGTAGGATCTCTCTTCTTCTTCTTCTAGCTCCTTGCTGTCATTTTAGGCATTTAAGCTGTTATACTCTAGAGGGGCGGTGCTCGGCTGCAGGCAAGATGCATGCACGCAAAACACACTCCCTTTCCAAGGCATTTAAAGGAGGTAAAGCTGTTTCTTACTCTAGAGGAGACACTCACATGCCAACAGCCACACACTCTTTCAATTCCAAGACATTTAAGGAGGCACGCAAGTTCTTAAAGCTGTTTCTTACTGTTGGGGGGGCGCTCGGCTGCAGGCCAGCATCTACTCACTCTTCCAATTCATTTTAAGGAAGGTTCCCACTTCCAGGTAAGGAAGAGCAATGACCTTCTGGAAGAGGAAAGGTAACTGGTAGTAGTTTTCAGGGAATTCAGATTTTATTTTTGTTTGCTAGGGGAGTACTAAAAAAGATTAAACTGTGATGCCAAAAAGTAGATGAGGAGCTGATTTTCATAAGGGGAGTGGGCTTCCCATTATGTGCTCCCGAAGGAAACAAAAGTAACGAAAGTACAGATGAAACGGAAATAAATATTTCCGTGGACAACTCTACTATCTATTCTCTATGTATGTATGTCTATTTGTACTCCAAAGAAAATGAAAGTAACGAAAGAACGGATGAAACGGCAAGAAATAATTCCGCGTACAACTCTACTATCTATTCTCTATGTATGTATGTCTATTTGCACTCCAGAGGATGTTGCTAGGTGAAGTGGCCCTCTGTGATGTCATTGGGTGGGGATGATAGGTGACTTTTGTATAAGGGGGAAGGAAGGAGGGTGGAAAGAAAATGGAAAAGAAGAAAGGAAAGGAGGCGAGAGGGAGAAGACAGAAAAAGAAAGGAAGGAAAAGGGGTCTGCAGCTGAGCGCCTACTCTAGAGTAGGAAAGGAGAGAGGAATGGCTACTTTATTGCAAACTAGTTGTTCATCCATATTGCTTAAACGGAGTCTGTGTTCAGAGAGGCTGGAAAAGCACATGTTGAAAAGTGGAAAGGGCAGTAAATATTCCTAAATCAGACTCTTGGCAACATAATATTTTGCTGCATGCTATTTTTTGGAAAAAAAATAGATTTTTTTTTTGGCTGTGAACATATTCTTTCTTGGAGGTTTTCCAGGCTCTCGTTTTGGCTCACAGTTTGGGAATAGCAGAAGTCCAGACTAATTTTATATATAGCTCTTATGAGGTAACAGGCAGACTTCAAAAGGCGCTGCGGGTTAATCGGAGTGCAAATGAACGTCCTCGTTTTTAAGGCCGCTTAAAAGTCCCTGCATCAACGGACCTACGGACCTCACAACCTCTGAGAATGCCTGCCATAGATGTGGGTGAAACGTCAGGAGAAAATACTTCTGGAACGTTGACGTATATTCCTCACAACCTCTGAGGATGCCTGCCATAGATGTGGGCGAAACGTCAGGAGAGAATTCTTCTGGCACATGGCCATACGGCCCGGAAAAATACAACAACCCTGTGGTTTGATGAGGTTCTGGTGATGGAATGGGAAAATATAAAAATGAACGTGGATTAGAGTTGTGCATGGATCTGTTTTCCTTCGTTACATCCGTTCTTTCATTATTAGCCAATACCGGCTCCTTGTTTTGGAAAAAGTGTGTGTGTGGCATGCAGGCCCAGAAAGCGTATGTACCTGCCTGCAGTCGAGCACCTCTCTTCTAGAATAGAGAAACAGGTAAGAAGCCTCCTAAAGCGTGCGCCTGCCTGCAGCTGAGCGCCTCCTCTACAGTAAGAAACAGCACTTGCCTCCTAGCCTTGGAAAGAGTGTGTGTGTGGTGTGCAGGCCCAGAAAGCGTATGTACCTGCCTGCAGTCGAGCACCTCTCTTCTAGAATAGAGAAGCAGGTAAGAAGCCTCCTAAAGCGTGCGCCTGCCTGCAGCTGAGCGCCTCCTCTACAGTAAGAAACAGCACTTGCTTCCTAGCCTTGGAAAGAGTGTGTGTGTGGTGTGCAGGCCCAGAAAGCGTATGTACCTGCCTGCAGTCGAGCACCTCTCTTCTAGAATAGAGAAGCAGGTAAGAAGCCTCCTAAAGCGTGCGCCTGCCTGCAGCTGAGCGCCTCCTCTACAGTAAGAAACAGCACTTGCTTCCTAGCCTTGGAAAGAGTGTGTGTGTGGTGTGCAGGCCCAGAAAGCGTATGTACCTGCCTGCAGTCGAGCACCTCTCTTCTAGAATAGAGAAACAGGTAAGAAGCCTCCTAAAGCGTGCGCCTGCCTGCAGCTGAGCGCCTCCTCTACAATAAGAAACAGCACTTGCCTCCTTGCCTTGGAAAGAGTGTGTGTGTGGTGTGCATCAATGTCCTTGCATCAATGGACCTCACAACCTCTGAGGATGCCTGCCATAGTTGTGGGCGAAACGTCAGGAGAGAATTCTTCTGGAACATGGACATACTGCCCAGAAAACACACAACCCCACAATTTGAACTTTCCCACTTGTTTCTTTTGAGCAACTTGAAAGACTGCCATCTTGGAAATGACAATAGCACCAAATTTCATCCCTTCACTCCATCCTCTTCCAAGCGTCTTGACATTTCTAGGATGTGGAGTCACCACTACGGCGGCTTCCCTTCCTTTCTGGCGGCCACTTTAACTTTGCCCATAGAAGGTAAACGCCAACATGCTTCGGTCGCGGAGAAACTTCTGCTCGCTGCTTCGAGTCACCAAGGTCTGGGACGGCAGCCAAATGCCACGGAGGACATTCAAGTCATAAATCATCCCATTCCCAACATCTGCAAAGGTCCCCAAAGGCGGCCCACCCTTCGGTGATGATGCTTTCCCCCTCCTCCAAACCCATGGCTGGCTTTTCATCCTATCCCGCTCGGACAAAACACCTATTGTGGTCCGTCGGAGTGAAGAAGAGTCCTTTTTCTCCCGTCACAATGCGGCCCTCTGAAGCCAAGTTGCAAGCGGCCATCAAAGATGCCTGCGTCACCGCGGGGAGCCTGTATCTTTCTCCCTCTCGGACATATTTTCCCCCTCACTCATGGGGGTCAGGCCAGTGCCTTTCATTCCGGCTTCATATTCACATAAAGACATCAAGTTAAAAAGGAGCAAAGTGTCCCCAGAAAGAATTATTAGGCATGGCTGTCAAACGCTTTATCGGAGAGTCGGGATGCGGAGAAAATTCGGTTCTCTTAGTGTCCGGGCATTGTTTCTAATGTTGCCTAGATCGACCTCCTTAACAACTTCTTTTTGGTCGTACTCAAAAATTATTTAAAATTATACAGTATTTAATTTTTGCCCATATTTTCATCACCGTCACTACTCTTCATGTCCGGGCATTGTTTCTAAAGTTGCCTAGACCCACCTCCTTAACAACAACTTCTTTTGGGTCGTATTCAAAAATTAAATACAGTATTTAATTGTTGCCCATATTTTCATCACCTTCACTACTCTTCATGTCCGGGCATTGTTTCTAAAGTTGCCTAGATCCACCTCCTTAACAACAACTTCTTTTGGGTCGTATTCAAAAATTAAATACAGTATTTAATTGTTGCCCATATTTTCATCACTGTCACTACTCTTCATGTCCAGGCATTGTTTCTAAAGTTGCCTAGATCCACCTCCTTAACAACAACTTCTTTTGGGTCGTATTCAAAAATTAAATACAGTATTTAATTTTTGCCCATATTTTCATCACTTTCACTGCTCTGCCCCAATTGCGTGGCATCCCTTGTCCCGCCGCCAAGAATGTTATTGTTTGGGATGTTTATAGAATAAGGTTTTTATGGAGTGCCAGGGCTCAAAAAGTGCTGAGCGATTTATGGAGAGGACGAAGGAGAAAAAAATGTCCCCAGCAAAAGTTTCTGCAAGAAAAACAAAACGGGATATATGGGCTGTCATTGAAATCTTGCCTCGAATGAAAGCAAAAGTGAGAAAGGTTTCTCCCTGGGTGGAAACGTCTCATCCTTTAGTGTGGAGCGAGCATATTCTTACACATTCAGGTTCACCTCCAGACATGCTGTATATACTTGCGTATAAGCCGACTTCATGGGCTCATTTGGGAGCCAAAATTGTTGGAAATATCACCCTTCGTCAAGCCTATACTAGTTATTTGTGATGTATATAATTCAGATTTCTTACTGTGTTGTATATGAGTATATTGGTTTCCAGTTTTCCTTAACTCTATGTTGTGGGAGGGGCTGCAGACTGTGTGATCAGATCTGGGCTCGTTCAGGACTCAGACTCCATTTTAGAAACAATATTCTTTTAGACTTCATAGGAACAGTTTGTTTTCATATGCCAGTAGGAATTGTATGCTTAGAGACTTCAGTAGAAACAGAAGTATGCTTTAGACTTCAGCAGGAACATTATGCTTACAGATTCCATCAGACTAGACAGAGACTCTATTAGACTCTCAGAACAGAGAGATGCTTTAGATTATGGACTGTTTATTATGAGAAAGAAGCCCTGTGTTATCTACACAGAGAAACTACTTCAAATCCTATTTGTAACTGGATTCATAAGCAAACTACCTATATGCTGAATACATGAAGTTTGTGAGTAAACCAAGTTTGGGAGGGCAGATATCTGTTTTCACTGTGGGTACCAAAAGATCTGTTTTCTATCATCCCATTATGGTGGTGTGGCTTCCCAGACTCTTCCCATAATTTTAGGCATTTAAGCAGTTTTACTCTAGAGGTGAGGTGCTCAGCTGCAGGCAGGTGCACACTTTAAGGAGGCTTCTTAACTGTTTCTATTCTGGAGGAGAGGTGTTCGGCTGCAGGCAGGTGCCCACGCTTCCTAGGCCTGCGCGCCACACACACACATGCACTCTCTTTCCAAAGCAAGTTTTCATTCTTATTCTAGAGGAGGTGCTTGGCCGTAGGCATGAGCCTGTGCTTTCTGGGCCTGCATGCCACACACACAGACACACACACTTTCCAAGGCAAGGAGGCATGGAGCATCACGTGCTAATGAAAAGCAGGCGAGGAGCCGGGATTGGCTCCCACTTGCTTTCGTATCAAAATGATTTTTGTATGGGGAGGGGCCTTCCCATTACATACTCCAGAAGGTAAAGAAAGTAATGAAAGAATGGATGAAACCTGTTTCTACTCTAGAGGAGGGGTGCTCAGCTGCAGGCAGGCATGCGTTGGAAGGAGGTGTCTTACCTGTTTCTCTTCTCTGGAGGAGAGGCGCTCAGCTGCAGGCAGGCCCGCGCTTTAAGGAGACTCCTTACCTGTTTCTACTCTAGAGGAGAGGTGCTTAGCTGCAGGCAGGCATGCATTTGAAGGTGTCTTACCTGTTTCTCTTCTCTGGAGGAGAGGCGCTCAGCTGCAGGCAGGCCCGCGCTTTAAGGAGACTCCTTACCTGTTTCTACTCTAGAGGAGAGGTGCTCAGCTGCAGGCAGGCATGCATTTGAAGGTGTCTTACCTGTTTCTCTTCTCTGGAGGAGAGGCGTTCAGCTGCAGGCAGGCCCGCACTTTAAGGAGGATTCTTACCTGTTTCTACTCTAGAGGAGAGGTGCTCATCTGCAGGCAGGCGTGCGTTTTAAGGAGGTGTCTTACCTGTTTCTCTTCTCTGGAGGAGAGGCGCTCAGCTGCAGGCAGGCCCGCGCTTTAAGGAGACTCCTTACCTGTTTCTACTCTAGAGGAGAGGTGCTCAGCTGCAGGCAGGCATGCATTTGAAGGTGTCTTACCTGTTTCTCTTCTCTGGAGGAGAGGCGTTCAGCTGCAGGCAGGCCCGCACTTTAAGGAGGATTCTTACCTGTTTCTACTCTAGAGGAGAGGTGCTCATCTGCAGGCAGGCGTGCGTTTTAAGGAGGTGTCTTACCTGTTTCTCTTCTCTGGAGGAGAGGCGCTCAGCTGCAGGCAGGCCCGCGCTTTAAGGAGACTCCTTACCTGTTTCTACTCTAGAGGAGAGGTGCTCAGCTGCAGGCAGGCATGCATTTGAAGGTGTCTTACCTGTTTCTCTTCTCTGGAGGAGAGGCGTTCAGCTGCAGGCAGGCCCGCACTTTAAGGAGGATTCTTACCTGTTTCTACTCTAGAGGAGAGGTGCTCATCTGCAGGCAGGCGTGCGTTTTAAGGAGGTGTCTTACCTGTTTCTCTTCTCTGGAGGAGAGGCGCTCAGCTGCAGGCAGGTCCGCGCTTTAAGGAGGCTTCTTACCTGTTTCTACTCTAGAGGAGAGGTGCTCAGCTGCAGGAAGGCATAGTTCCGCACACAACTCTACTAGAAACTAGGACACAATAGAGCCATGGATTCAATTTTCAGGAAAAAAAGATTCCACTTTAACATTAGGAAAAAGTTCCTGAAAGCAAGAGGAGTTTCGCACTACCTTGGAGTGTGGTGGAGTTGCCTTCTTTGGGGTTTCCTAAGCACCGGCTGGATCTGTCGGGAGTGCTTCAATTGTGTCTTTCTGCTTGGAAGGGGGTTGGACTGGATGGCCCTTGCGGTACCTTACAACTCTGTGTTTCTTGGACTAAATTAATATGGAAACTGGGTTGTTGTGTGTTCTCTGGACTGCATAGCCATGTTTCCTGTGATTCCGACAACACAATATGGAAACTATATTTCACCTTTAAGGACTTTGCGGTGACTTTTTAGGAAAGGGAGATAAATGAAGAACTAGGTCTTTAGGAACAGGAGATAAATGAAGAACTAGGTCTTTAGCAATGGGAGATAAATGAAGAACAACTCCAACCCGATTCAAATCTGTGTGTGTTTTAGCAACCCCAAAAAGATATTTTAGGCAGAGAGTGACATATCCAAAGAGCTGATCTGAAACTCGCCTCCTCTTCGGAACCCTTCTCGTCGCTAAACATTTTTATTTCCAATTAGCCCGAGAGGAATGGCTAATTTGCCGCAGTTGGACAGGCCTGATGTCTCAATCTGCAAAGTGTCAGGGCCGTGAATGGGGCCGCGTCACACTGTGTTGCGGGGAGAGAGCCCCTCTAAAGAGGGTCAGGGCGCCGGGCCCGAGAACCGCATTGACGGGCGATAGTACTCAATTACTCACACAAGGCCGACATTGTGTGCCGTGCCAGCGATCATGGCGGAACCCCTTTTGCATTCTCCCTCGGTGCGCATCGGACGGTCCCGATGGGTGTGTGTCTTTCTCTGGGAAGCTACAAAACTTGTGAGATAGTAAAAAAAAAAAAAAAAACACATCGTGGAGTTTACCGAGAACATCGACAAAATAATCTGCACTGAAACCTTTGGATCGATGCGTATCCGACTCTCTGTGTGTATTTTAATTTGGCTTCTAGTTACTATTTTTTCGAGCGTTAGCATTCCGGTCACATTTCAAAGTCCTCACGGAGAAGGAATAAAAGGCCCTCCAAAGCCGCTGTTTTCTGAAAGCGTGGTAAGGACGGAAGGAATGCTCTATTGCCCTATTCTCGGGCATATTGAGGCTTAACTTATGCCACCACCTAACCGCCCAAAAAGCATATTTATACAATGAAAGTAACGAAAGAACAGATGAAACGGAAAGAAAAACGGTTCGATGCACAACTCTACTATCTATTATCTGTGTTTGTATGTATGTAAACTCAGCTGGGATGTGCCAAAAGGGGAGCACTGACAAATAAGGGGAAAGGGGTAAAATATGAGGAAGCTTTGGGAAATTCAAGGCTGATATTATTATTATTATTATTATTATTATTATTATTATTATTATTGACACAACAACATTGTATGACACAGCAAACATGATAGACATGCTGGATTTCATAACACAAAATCACAATTTGAACACTTCCCAAGTGTCTAGGACTGTGTGATGTACTATTATTATTATTATTATTATTATTATTATTATTATTATTATTATTATTTTATGACACAGCAAACAAGATAGATATGTTGGATTTCATTTCACAAAATCACAAGTTGAACACTTCCCAAGTGTCTAGGACTGTGTGATGTACTATTATTATTATTATTATTATTATTATTATTATTATTATTATTATTATTATTATTTTATGACACAGCAAACAAGATAGATATGTTGGATTTCGTTTCACAAAATCACAAGTTGAACACTTCCCAAGTGTCTAGGACTGTGTGATGTATTATTATTATTATTATTATTATTATTATTATTATTATTATTATTATTATTTTATTGTATGACAGCAAACAAGATAGATATGTTGGATTTCGTTTCACAAAATCACAAGTCGAACACTTCCCAAGTGTCTAGGACTGTGTGATGTATTTTCGGATGATGCGTGCAGATCCCAGCAGGGTGGCCTTTTGCAGTTGGCAGATCGTAACTTTGTCAATGTCTATTGTTTCCAAATGCCGGCTGAGATCTTTTGGCACGGCACCCAGTGTGCCCATCACCACCGGGACCACCTGCACTGGTTTCTGCCAGAGTCTTTGAAGTTCAATCTTGAGGTCCTGATAGCGGCTGAGTTTTTCCTGTTGTTTTTCGTCAATGCAACTGTCACCTGGGATGGCAACATCAATGATCCAAACCTTTTTCTTTTCCACAACTGTGATGTCTGGTGTGTTGTGTTCCAGAACTTTGTCAGTCTGGATTCGGAAGTCCCACAGTATCTTTGCGTGCTCATTTTCCAATACTTTTGCAGGTTTGTGATCCCACCAGTTCTTTACTGCTGGGAGGTGGTACTTGAGGCATAAATTCCAATGAATCATTTGGGCCACATAGTTGTGCCTCTGTTTGTAGTCTGTCTGTGCGATTTTCTTACAGCAGCTGAGGATATGATCAATGGTTTTGTCAGTTTCCTTGCACAGTCTGCATTTTGGGTCATCATCTGATTTTCCAATCTTGGCCTGAATTGCCTTTGTCCTGATGTCTTGCTCCTGGGCTGCAAGGATCAGGCCTTCTGTCTCCTTCTTCAGGGTCCCATTCGTGAGCCAGAGCCAGGTCTTCTATTATTATTATTATTATTATTAATTGCCTTTGTCCTGATGTCTTGCTCCTGGGCTGCAAGGATCAGGCCTTCTGTCTCCTTCTTCAGGGTCCCATTCGTGAGCTAGAGCCAGGTCTTCTCCTTATCAGCTTTTCCTTCAATTTTGTCAAGGAACTTTCCATGCGATGTTTTGTTGTGCCAGCTGTCAGCTCTACTTTGTAGTGCGGTTTTCTTGTACTGATTCTTTGTCTGCTGTGCTTTGAGGATATTATTATTATTATTATTATTATTATTATTATTATATATATTAGACCAAAACTTTCCAAACGGTGAGTCGACTGCAGTGTGTAGGTGTGTCATGCGAACATCACAAGAAACAGCTGAATCAATGCGAAATAAGCAACAAGTCATACATTTTTAAAAAGGAAAGACGTTCACATGATATGTTGTGTCTATACATTGCGTCATTACAATATATCTATTAGGGTTGTGCTTTCGGGGTAGACTTGGGACTTTATTTGGACTTTACTTGCGAAGACTTTCCTGAGAGCGGTGCTCCATCATTATTTTCTTCATTCCAGTATACAGGAACATGACCAACCGTCTGTTTACTTTGTTTGGAAGATATTTTCATTGACTACGTATCCCTGAAGCCTATATACATTGGAACCAAATATCAGACTTGGATAACTTTTGTGTTAGAGCTGTGGCTCCTTTTCATTTTGTCTGGTACTGCCAAATTGAGCTTTGTACGGGGAACTTTAATAATATTATATGCTACTAGCTGTGCCCGGCCACGCGTTGCTGTGGCTAGGACTTAATTTTACTTTTCTTTTTGTTGTATGAACGTAGAGGCGTGGATGAGAGGTTGTGCTGTCAATTTTCATGGTTGTGGGGCATTTAGTTTAGTTGTTTTGTCCGGTGCCGTGATTCCATTACCCTTTTATATATATAGATTTGGACATATTTTCTTTGTACATAGACCATCTTGTGTTTGTGTAGATACTTTACAAGTATTCTGGGATTTTGTATAGACAGACAGACAGGGACAGATACAGAGAGAGAGAGCTAAGATATGCTTTGGAAGGCACCAGAACCATAATATACTGTACGTCTGAATTAATACAGAAATCCAATCAAAATCTCGATCTTTCCAAGGAGCTGGTGAGAATTCAAACCGCCGGCCGTATATCACGGCTCTGTGTCTCTCAAATAGATAATCAATTTCCATGAACGCATCAATAATCATAGCTTGACATTTATTACCCTCCGGATGGCTTATCTCGGAGGGCGAGGGGGACAGCGGGGCCCGTGATGGATGCCAAGGCTGCCCCGGGAGACAATTATATGGCGTGAGGGTAAAGGATTTAATATTATAGGAAAATATATATAGATGAAGCAATCCGATTCATTCATAATTGAACAAGATTGTATAAAGTATATGGGGATATAAATATGGCATTTGCCTGCTTGAATAAATGGGAGCGATAAAGTCCGGGGCACAGGGAGGAAGGGAATGGAAATCTGCCTCGTGCTTGCCTTTCAGGCTTGGAGAGTCAGGACAAGGCAGGCGATTGGGGCATCCGCACTGTAGAATTAATCCAGCTTGACACCACTTCCCAGGCTCCCCTTCCTGTCATTTTAGGCATGTAAACTTTTTATTCTAGAGGAGAGGCGCTCAGCTGCAGGCAGGCCATGCTTTAAGGAGGCTTCTTACCTTCTACTCTAGAGGAGAGGCACTCAGCTGCAGGCAGGCCATGCTTTAAGGATGCTTCTTACCTTCTATTCTAGAGGAGAGGCGCTCAGCTGCAGGCAGTCTATGCTTTAAGGAGGCTTCTTACCTTCTACTCTAGAGGAGAGGCGCTCAGCTGCAGGCAGGAGCATGCTCTAAGGATGCTTCTTACCTTCTACTCTAGAGGCGCTCAGCTGCAGGCAGGCGCATGCTTTAAGGATGCTTCTTACCTTCTACTCTAGAGGCGCTCAGCTGCAGGCAGGCACATGCTTTAAGGATGCTTCTTACCTTCTACTCTAGAGGAGAGGCGCTCAGTTGCAGGCAGGCACATGCTTTAAGGATGTTTCTTACCTTCTACTCTAGAGGAGAGGCACTCAGTTGCAGGCAGGCACATGCTTTAAGGAGGCGTCTTCTACTCTAGAGGAGAGGCACTTAGTTGCAGGCAGGCACATGCTTTAAGGATGTTTCTTACCTTCTACTCTAGAGGAGAGGCGCTCAGTTGCAGGCAGGCACATGCTTTAAGGAGGTTTCTTACCCATTTCTTACTCTAGAGGAGAGGTATTGCAGGCAGGCATGTAGCTACACACTCTTTCCAAGACACGCTTCCCACTTCCAGATAAGGAAGAGCTATGACTGCCTGGAGCTATCTTCCCTTGGCTTCCTTTTAAAAACTCTTTTTTCCTCACACGCTCCTTTCTTCTTTGGGTGGAATGTTGTTCTACTCTAGAGGAAAGAGCCTTCGGTAGCACAGCGGGTTGAACATCTGACCTGCTGAACTTGCTGACCGACAGGTCAGTGCATCAAATTTGGGGAGCGGGATGAGCTCCTGCTGTTAGTCCCAGTTTCTGCCAACATAGCAGTTCGAAAACATGTAAATATGAGTAGATCAATAGGTACCGCTTTGGTGGGAAGATAACAGCTGGCTGCATGACTTTGGAGGTGTCTACAGACAATGCTGGCTTTTTGGATTAGAAATGGAGATGAGCAACACCCCTAGAGTCGGACACGACTAGACATAATGTCAAGGGAAAATCTTTACCTTTACTACTCTAGAGGAGAGATAATTGGTGGTGGTAGCTTTCCGGGAACTAGGGTTTTTTTTGTTTTCTAGGGGTTAATAAAAAAAGATTAAATTGTGATGCCAAATAGCAGAGGAAGAAGCAAGATTGGCTCCCGCTTGCTTTCGTTGCGGGTAGGTTTTTGTTTCCCGTTACGTGCTCCCGAAGTACCGAAGATACCGAAAGAAATGGTAGAAACGAATTCTGTGCACAACCCTATCGGTCTTAGCCAATCAAGGATCATTCCCGAAATCACCTTTGTTATTATTACTCAGCATTGAACTCTGACAAAGTGCCAGGGCCTAGAGAAGGCTTCCCAGTTTTGCCGTCGGCAAAGATTCGGGTTGTGTACTTGAGGCCTGTCCAGAATCACAAGTACTTTATTATGCGTTGGGTTTTTTATATATGCGCCAGAGTTTCCTTGGTGGTGAGTCCAACGTTTCTGGCCATTCATAGCACTTGGCTGCGCTCATATAAACCACTTGGGGGGAAAAATGTGCTCTTCAAACAGCGTCCAGAAATTTCCTCTGGCTGCAGGGATGAACATTTGTGGTGTCCGTGAAATATTGGTCATAGTTTTAAGACATAAACAGAAGTGCCTTTTGGCAGCCGAAAGCCGAGAAAGACCTCTCTCGCCATTGTAATAAAAAGGAGGCAAAGTCCAAGAAAGTGCTCAGGGCTGGATCTTCTGCACAAATGAACATCGGTGAACCACAGAAATGTCGTTGCTTTTTCAATATTATGAACTAGCTGTGCCCGGCCACGCGTTGCTGTGGCAAAGTGGTGGTGGTATTGGTTAAAAATTGTTGTGTAATTTTTATTTGCATTTTTTTATTAATTTTATTGTAAGTTATATTTTTATTTATTATATTTTATTATTTTCTTGTATTATTTTTAGTTATTTTCTGTTATTATAGTATTTTATTGTATTAATTTTTTAGTGTTTTTTATTATTTTTAATTGGGTTGCTAGAAGACCAAGTTGGAGGAGCTTAGCCTTCTAACTGGCAGCAATTGGATAAAAGCAATTATTCCTCTCTCTCTAATTAGGACTTTATTTTTCTTTTTTGTTGTATCAACCTAGAGGCGTGGATGATGGGTTGTGTTGTCAAATTTCGAGGTTGGGGGGCCTGTAGTTTTGTTGTTTTGTGGGTCGCCATGATGCCATCACTCTTTTATATATATAGCTAAGAGGAGCAGAAGAATGAGCACTAGCAAATCCTGGCCATCTTGTTCCCCATTCCGCACCCCGTTTTGTGACTTCGGCTGGGTCTGGGTCACTGGCTCCTCATTATGCCTCACTGGGCTCAGCAGGGGAGTGGGGCTCAAAGAATGTGGCATCGTGTCCCGGAGCTCACTGTCTGAAGACATGTGTTCAGAAAGAAATGAGGCTGAACGAGGAGCCCTTGCAGAAATGAGGCTGAAAGAGGAGCCCGTGCGATGCTATAGGTGTTTTGCTTTCCCTGAGTCAGGGAGTCAACCTCCATGAGCCTCCAACTCAAAAGAGTCCTTGAAAGACAGGTGAATTTTCAGCCTGTCATTCCTGGGATTCAGCCTTCTTCAGCGTAGAGTTCTCAACCTTCCCAATGACCCCTTGATACGGTTCCTCATGTAGTGGTGACCCCCAACCATAACATTATTTTCGTTGCTACTCCATAACTATCATTTGCTACCGTTATGAATCGTCATGTAAATATGCGAGAATTATTATTATTATTATTATTATTATTATTATTATTATTATTATTATTATTATGTGTTTTCATTCACTGGACCAAATTTGGCACGAATACCTGATACCTGGTGAGGTTGAGCGGGATTGATTTTGTCACTTGGGAGTTGTAGTTGCTGGGATTTATAGTTCACCTACTAGACATGTCCAAAAAAAATGTTTTGAATCGTATATCGGAATTATTTCGGATTGTTCTCGCTTTTTGATACGCATTCCGAGACATTGTCTCACAGCACAACCAGCAATGTAATTCGAACCATTGTTGGCCCATTCTCTAATTGTCTCTTAATGTTTCGTTAATTTTTTTCCCCCCAATTTTTTTTAAAAAAATATTTTTTTTTGTTTCTGTAACCTACCTTGAATGGGAGCTTAGCACAGCCTAATATGGCTGCCGCTCCCCAGCCAATCAGAAGCTTCCACGATGGATGCAAAGGTGGGGGTTAACGTCCTCTGCGTCCACATGGAAGATTGCCATACAAGGCCGGTGCGTAGTGATTGCGCATGCGCATCTGCCATTTTAGAAACATTTAGAATCATTACGAATTTTCGGAAATATCCGAAATTTTTGGGTGAAAAAATCGGAAATAATTTCTATATCAAAGCGCCAGCGCCCCCTACTTTAGAAACAAGAATTGAAACATTTTTTTCATTGATCGGACATGCCTATCACCTACAATCAAATCGCATTATGGACTCCACCAACGATGGAATTGAACCCAACTTGGCACACAGAAGTCCCATGACCAACAGAAAATATTGGAAGAGTTTGGCAAACATTGAGCTTGAGTTTGGGAGTTGTAGTTCACCTACATCCAGAGAGTAGTGTGGATTCCAAACAGTGATGGATCTGGACCAAACTTGGCACGGATACTCAATATGCCCAAATGTGAACACTGGTGGAGTCTGGGGAAAACAGACCTTGGCATTTGGGATTTATAGTTCACTTCCAATCAAAGAGCATTCTGAACTCCATCAACAATAGAATTCAACCAAACTTGGCACACCGAACCCCCATGACCAACAAAAAATACTGGAGGGATTTGGGTTCCTAAGGCCATCAGAAATATGGTCAAGTCTGGAATATATGTTTCAGTGGTGCATCTACTCCAGGGTTTCTCAACCTGGGGGTCGGGACCCCTCTGGAACCCACCTCATGGCCCCCCAGGGGTCCCGACCCCCAAGTTGAGAAACCCTGGTGTAGATGCACCATTGAAATATATATTCCAGAGTCAATCCATAATTCAGATTTATACCTGAGACTTTACCCGAGAAGGCACCAGGACCCGTTGCAGAACGGGTCCCCCCAGAAAAGGGGGAAATCCGTGTAGTTGCCGCCCACTCTCTGTCATCTGGCAGACGAAATAAAATATTGCTTCTTTCCAAACATAATATTATCATTCCAAGCATAATATTATCGAATTGTGCCCGGGAATTGTTTCAACAGCTCTTAAAAGTGAACTCACCTGGCTCCCTCCCCATCGGTTCCCATAAAACAACAATATGCCCTCCTTCTTTTTCTCGCTCTCTCTCCCCAAATAGAAAAGCGATTATATGCTTAGGATGAAAGTTAATCCACTCAGTTGCTGCGTTAACCTTTCTCGGGCGTGAATATCAATGGCCTCACTATTACTTTCAAAAGAAGGAAGAAATGGGGGTTTAGTTAATTCCCCCCCGTTGTTTCTTTCCCCCCCCGCGGAACCATTATCAACAGGAATCATTAATGGTTATGGAAACGTATCCTGTTTTTGAGTCATACGTGTCTTAACAATACTATAGGTTGCACCCCGTATTAAGGAGATGTATACAATAAAGGTAAAGGTTTCCCATGAAAATAAGTCGAGTCGAGTACGACTCTGGGGGTTCGTGCTCATCTCCATTTGTAAGCCGAAGAGCCGGCGTTGTCCGTAGACACCTCCAAGGTTATGTGGCCAACATCACTGCATGGAGCATCATTAGCTTCCCGCCAAAGCGGTACCTATTAATCTACTCACATTTGCATGTTTTCGAACTGATAGGTTTGCAGAAGCTGGGGCTAACGACGGGAGCTCACCCCGTCCTGCGGATTCGAACTGTTGACCTTCCGATTATTATTAATATGAATTAATTCTACGGGATGGTTGCTCTCCTATATATAATAATAATAATAATAATAATAATAATAATAATAATAATTACTAGGCATGTCCGATCGATGAAAAAAATGTTTCAATTCTCGTTTCTAAAGTAGAGGGCACTGGCGCTTCGATATAGAAAGTATTTCCGATTTTTTCACCCAAAAATTTCGGATATTTTCGAAAATTCGTAATGATTCTAAATGTTTCTGAAATGGCGGACGCGCATGCGCAATCGCCAAAAAAAAGGAACCGGGGGGGGGGGACTTTTACAGGGCTCTCCCGCCCTCATTTCTTGGGCTATCCTCAACAAATTTGCAATGCCCTTGCAAGTTGTGCAAACATACTTTGAAAACTAGAAATTCCCTTGCTAAGAGAAAGAACCATGTTAGCCTGAGCTAAGCTCCCATTCAAGGTAGGTTGCAGAAACAAAAAAATTAAAAAAAATATTTTTAAAAATACGTTAAAAAAATTTGGGGGGGGATAACAAAACATTAAGAGACAATTAGAGAATGGACCAACAATGGTTCGAATTACATTGCTGGTTACGCTGTGAGACAATGTCTCGGAATGCGTATCAAAAAGCGAGAACAATCCGAAATAATTCCGATATACGATTCAAAACAATTTTTTGGACATGTCTAATAATTACTACTATTACTGGGTTGCTGTGAATATCCCAGGCTGTCTGGCCATGCTCCAGAAGCATTCTCCCCTGACGTTTCACCCACATCTATGGCAGGCATGCTCAGTGGTTGTGAGATCTAGACAATTGGAGTTTATATACCTGTGGAATGATGTCCAGGGTGGGAGAAAGACCTCATGTCTGTTTGAGGCAAGTGTAAATGTTGCTCTTGGCCACCTGGATCAATAGCCTTGCAGCTTCAAAGCCTGGCTGCTTCACACTTGCCTCCAACAGAGCCAGTGATTCCATAAGATTCGCAAAGAACGGATTTATTCCTAGCCAACGCACCAAGTAGGCATCTTCACCCCGTCCCTCGCTGTGATGTCTCAACTTGACATACACTAAGGACCTGTCACCCTGTACCATTCAGTCCTTTTAAACATACATATATATATCTAAAGAAATAGACTCGCGCAACGTTGTGTTCCTCCCTTGCGCTAATGGGGCCCATTTTTCTCAGTCTATCAGACCGACAGACTCAGACCTTGTCATGTTAAGGTGACAGGCGGCTCGGAGGCTGGTGGGAATCAAACTGACGTATCCCATCCTTGATGTCAGAGTCAGGTTCCCACACAATGCGGGGAAAACATGTTTCGAAAGGTTGGCTATTTAACATTCGGAAGTTTCTTCTTTGTAGGTTGTGTGGGCAAGAAATGGTGCTTGTTCCTTAAGAGAACAAAACTAAGCCAAGTTATAATCCTATGCACCATGATTCAAGGGTTGCTCGGATATATATTAGGGTTGTGCTAATTCCAGAGGTTGATTCGGATTTCGGATAATTTCGAAATACAAATTGAGAAGGACTCCTCCAAAGCTTTGCCGGGACGAAACATGTAGCTGACATGACTGCATGGAGGGCCATTACCTTTCCAGAGGTTGATTCAGATTTCAGATAATTTCGAAAGCCGAACCGCCGAAATAGGAATTGGGAAGCACCACTCCAAAGCTTTACTGGGACGAAACATGTGGCTGGCATGAATGCATGGAGCACTATTACCCTCCCACCGAAGTGGTACCTATTGATCTACTCACATTTGCATGTTTTCGAACTGCTAGGTTGGCAGAAGCTGGGGCTAACAATGGGAGCTCACCCCATCCCATGGATACAAACCACCAACCTTCCAGTCAGCAAGTTCTACAGCTTAGCAGCTTAACCCGCTGCCCTTCTCAGAAATCTCTCGTTGCCCACAAGAGTGCCCTAAAAATATATCTAGCAGGGTTTCTCAGAGACTAACCATCCAAGTCTTGGTCTGTCCTCACAGCATAAGGATGTGGCCAGGAGGAGAGCAAGACATGGGTCAGCTGAGAGCACTCCAAAGGACTCTCAGTTGCTGTGTGCCTTCTTTGGGCTGTCCTCATGGCATAAGGATGCGGCCGGGAGGAGATCAAGACATGGGGCGGCTGAGAGCACTCCAGAGGGCTCCAGGGTAGGAACAATATTCTTAGAGACTCCATTAAACTTTCAGACTAGACAGAGACTTTATTAGGCTCTCAAAAAAGAGAGATGCTCTGGATTATGGTCTGTTGAGTCTAAGAAAGATGCCCTGTGTTACCTACACAGAGAAACTCCTTCAAATCCTACCTGTAACTGGATTGATATGCAGAGTACCTATATGCTTAATACATGAAGGTTGTGAGTAAACCAACTGTGTTACTTTTAAAGAAGTCTACTTATTTTTGTCTCTTGAGATCATGATTTAAAAGCAACTATATTTTAAGGGAGAGTAGATGTTTTGGGGCAACTAAAAGAACACTTCTGAAGCTCTGCTATATATGTTTTTTTGTGCAGACATCTATTTGACATGAATCCTTTCACTTCAGATGTCTGTCGCATTAAAGAAGATGCATGAGCAGCCCTTATTTCCTTATGATTATTACAGATCATCTTAACAAACAGGTTATCAATAGTCAAAGCGCGGGAGAAATCCGTCCCTTTGATTGCTTTGTCAATACGCGGGTCAATTCTATAATGGATAGATAGATAATGTATATACAGACCAAAAAAAAATCCTATCCACTTAAGCTATCATCTACTTTGTTTTATTGGAAGAGAGAATTTGACCCCAATAAAGCAAGCTCCACCCGACCAGCTTTGTTTCGGTTTCACTTGCGTACAGTGAAGACTTGTTTGGCTTATGAATGAGTCATTAAGGGTGCGACAATATTCAAATCTGGTATTAAAACAGCCGGTGGGATAATGAAAAAGGCAGAATAATAGATAGGAGCCTATTACACCAATAATGTATAATAATGTATAATTTTCATGACAATTTCATTGCAACCACCTTGGATTTGCCTAATAATAATAATAATAATAATAATAAAGCAGTCAAAGAAGAACATGCCCTGGCAGAATATGTAAAACAAAGTGAAGAACCTGCTTTGATTGAAGTCAAAAATCAGAAACTCTTCAAAGCACAGCAGACAAAAAAAACCAGTACAAGAAAGCCGCACTACAAACTAGAGCTGACAGCTGGCACAACAAAACACTGCATGGAAAGTTCCTTGACAAAATTGAAGGAAAAGCTGATAAGGAGAAGACCTGGCTCTGGCTCACGAATGGGACCCTGAAGAAGGAGACAGAAGGCCTGATCCTTGCAGCCCAGGAGCAAGACATCAGGACAAAGGCAATTAATAATAATAATAATAATAATAATAGAAGACCTGGCTCTGGCTCACGAATGGGACCCTGAAGAAGGAGACAGAAGGCCTGATCCTTGCAGCCCAGGAGCAAGACATCAGGACAAAGGCAATTCAGGCCAAGATCGAAAAATCAGCTGATGACCCAAAATGCAGACTGTGCAAGGAAACCGACGAAACCATGGATCATATCCTCAGCTGCTGTAAGAAAATCGCACAGACTGACTACAAACAGAGGCACAACTATGTGGCCCAAATGATTCATTGGAACTTATGCCTCAAATACCACCTCCCAGCAGCAAAGAACTGGTGGGATCACAAACCTGCAAAAGTATTGGAAAACAAGCATGCAAAGATACTTTGGGACTTCCGAATCCAGACTGACAAAGTTCTGGAACACAACACACCAGACATCACAGTTGTGGAAAAGAAAAAGGTTTGGATCATTGATGTTGCCATCCCAGTTGACAGTCACATTGACGAAAAACAACAGAAAAAACTCAGCCGCTATCAGGACCTCAAGATTGAACTTCAAAGACTCTGGCAGAAACCAGTGCAGGTGGTCTCGGTGGTGATGGGCACATTGGGTGCCATGCCAAAAGATTTCAGCCGGCATTTGGAAACAATAGACATTGACAAAATTACGATCTGCCAACTGCAAAAGGCCACCCTGCTGGGATCTGCACGCATCATCCGAAAAGACATCACACTTGGGAAGTGTTCGACTTGTGATTTTGTGATACGAAATCCAGCATATCTTGTTTGTTGTGTCATAATAAAATGTAAAATTTTATTTATATACCACCCTATCTCCCAAAATGGACTCAGGGCGATTTACAACAAAGATACAGACATACAATCTGAAAACCTGAAATCCAAGGGCAAGTGGGGAACAATGAGTGGTGGATATACTAAGCATAGAAATACTGTTACAAGAAGAAGAAGAAAACAAACAAATCCGAAGCAAAATAGGAGTCACGTCTCTCTCCCTCTCTCTCGGTTTTGTGATCACACCCCATGACAACGATCAGGAAGGCAAACATTCCGTCTAATGGGGATCATTTATAAGAAGTTCAGTATGCAGAGGGCTTAAGAGTTTCGGCCAAGACAAACAAAAGACAAGGCGCGGATTACCAACTGGCACTTTTCCCTCGCCGAGGACAATTGCGGGTGGGCGATAGGTGGACGGCCAATGCTATCTGCCCATCTTAAGTCTCTGTTGGATTTCGCATGGTGTCCTCATCGGACTCCGAATGCTCAGGAAGAAGAAGCAGGAGGGCATTCTGTACCGAAACTAATAAAATGTGGGATAGATAAATACTAGACATGTCCAAAAAATCGTTTTGAATCGTATATCGGAATTATTTCGGATTGTTCTCGCTTTTTGATACGCATTCCGAGACATTGTCTCACAGCGCAACCAGCAATGCAATTCGAACCATTGTTGGACCATTCTCTAATTGTCTCTTAATGTTTTGTTATCCCCCCCAAAAAAAATTTTTAACGTTTTTTTTTTTAAAAAAAAAATTAATTTTTTTTGTTTCTGCAACCTACCTTGAATGGGAGCTTAGCTCAGGCTAACATGGTTCTTTCTCTTAGCAAGGGAATTTCTAGTTTTCAAAGTATCTTTGCACTCCTTGCCAGGACATTGCTTGGCGTGGTGGTCACTGGTCCATTTCTAATGGAAGGCATTGGGTTGAGGCTTGTGGGATTACATAGCCAGAGTCACCATTGATTTCCAGTGTCCTTCTTGCTTAGAAATATAGCAAGGGAATTTCTAGTTTTCAAAGTATCTTTGCACAACTTGCAAGGGCATTGCAAATTTGATGAGGATAGCTCAAGAAATGAGGACGGGAGAGCCCTGTAAAAGTCCCCCCCCCCCGGTTCCTTTTTTTTTTTTTTGCGATTGCGCATGCGCATCCGCCATTTTAGAAATATTTAGAATCATTACGAATTTTCGTAAATATCTGAAATTTTTGGGTGAAAAAATCGGAAATACTTTCTATATCGAAGCGCCACCGCCCCCTACTTTAGAAACGAGAATTGAAACATTTTTTTCATCGATCGGACATGCCTAATAAATACTATGGTGGGGCGAATCCAATGGCTCCTTCGTGAATATGACAATTTTTTGCTGCACTTTATTTATTATCTTGAATTCATAACTTTAAGGCGTGCTTTAGCTTATCTATAACTGTAACCTCGCTGGTTTTAATTCTATGTCTTTTAAGCGTGTTTTTATATCATAGGCTAATGTTCAGATTTTATAACTGGTGCATGTTTTGTCCATGTTTTGTTATCTACACTGAAGAGACAATGTAGTGACGCAAATGGTTCCGTGCATAACTCTAATCCATAGTGTCTAAATTAAAGTGTAAATGTAGACACTAGGCATGTCCGATCGATGAAAAACGTTTCAATTCTCGTTTCTAAAGTAGGGGGCACTGGCGCTTCGATATAGAAAGTATTTCCGATTTTTTCACCCAAAAATTTCGGATATTTCCGAAAATTCGTAATAATTCTAAATGTTTCTAAAATGGCGGACGCGCATGCGCAATCACTACACACCGGGCTTGTATGGCAATCTTCCATGTGGACGCAGAGGACGTTAACCCCCACCTATGCGTCCTTCGTGGAAGCTTCTGATTGGCCGGGGAGTGGCAGCCATGTTAGGCTGCACTAAGTTCCCATTCAAGGTAGGTTGCAGAAACAAAAAAAAAATTTAAAAAATTTTTTTTAAAATATATTTTTAAAAAATTTGGGGGGGGGGGATTAACGAAACATTAAGAGACAATGAGAGAATGGGCCAACAATGGTTTGAATTACATTGCTGGTTGCGCTGTGAGACAATGTCTCGGAATGCGTATCAAAAAGCGAGAACAATCCGAAATAATTCCGATATACGATTCAAAACGATTTTTTTGGACATGTCTAGTAGACACTATGGAATAGAGTTGTGCACGGAACCGTTTTCCTTTGTTTCAAATGTTATTTCATAATTTTTGTTACTATCGGAAGCACGTAACAGGAAGGCTCCTCCATCTACAAAAATCAGCTCAACACCTAAGAGAGCTGATTGTTGGCTCTCCCTCTCCTTTCATGAGCACGTGGCGCTCCATGTTTTTCTAGTTATTTGCTTGTATATAGATTACTTCCTGGATTGTTTATGTGTGTATTGGTGTGCAGTTTTCCTTAACTCTTTGTTGTGGGAGGGGCTGCAAACCCTGTGATCCGATCTGGGCTCGTTCAGGACTCAGACTCCATTTTTAGAATCTGTATGTTTTCAAACGCCAGCAGGAACTGTATGCTTAGAGACTTCAGTAGGAACGGTATGCTTTTAAAAGTCAGTAGGAACAGAATAATGTACAGAAACCTGTGTGTTTTCCAGGCTATTATCTCCCGTCTTTTCTCCCACATCTATGGCAGATAACCTCAGAGGTTTTGAGGTATATGTTTCTCCATATACCTCACAACCTCCGAGGATGCCTGCCATAGATGTGGGCAAAACATCAGGAGAGGATACTTCTGGGACATGGCCATACAGCCCGGAAACACACACAACAACACATGTTCCAGACCATCTTTGTTTTTTCCTTTGTGTGACAACGACTGAGCTTGTTCCGGCGGGAGCAAAATGGGATCTTTTTGTTCATAGCTGACCCACGGATTCTCCCAGGTGTGGACTCTCCTGGACGTATCCGGCCCTCGAGACACACCGATTCATCACGGCTGTGTTTGAAGCCTGTCTGGAGGATCCAGTGAAGAGGGCAACGCGGCCCGTTGAGGAGAAAACAGACACTCAGCAAGGAGGCGCATGTTTGCTTGGAAAAGGATCGGATCCGGAGTTAAACATTAAACCAACTTCCCCCTCTCTTGTCCAAATTTGAGTACGATCAAGCATACCTTGGCCCATCAAAGGCCTCTTTCAGGACTTTTTTGCTCAGTGTGTAGAGCCAGGCTTAGATAGGAAGTACCCGAATCAGGAATTTTTTTTATGTGTGTGTATGGTCATAAATGTAAATTTGATAAATTCGGATCGAAACCGAACTGAAGCCTATTTCTCCGCATCCCAGTCCTTAGCACAGAAAATAGCTGTTCAATACAATGAATCCATTTTGACATTCTCCCGCAATTTACTTTCACTCACAAAATAACAGTTGATCGGACTCCATAGTATGAATGGATAATATTACTATGTATACAAGCTCATTTGTGATCTGCCCGGGGAATGTAATCAAATTACGGCTAAATGCAGACAGAGCATGCCAGCTTGTAAACTGTTCTTCAAAAAGATTCACATGCCGTCCCCTGACATGTTTAGTTACAGGAAAGTGTGGAGGATTTCGGAAGGCCTTGAAGTGCTTCGCCTGGAAGCTCCCTGGCTTTCAAGTTGCAGGAAGTCCAATCCAGGGACAGGATTATCTTCTCTTCCTCCGCCTTTACGGCTGCGTAAACCAAGCTCGTCTGGTCGTGCATCAAAGTGGGCAATTTCAGTGAGACTCACAGAATCATGGGCCATCCACTTCAACCTCCTTCTAAACAGCCCCAACAGATGGCCATCTTACCTCTGTTTATAAGCTTCCAAAGAAGGAGCCTCCACCGAGGCAATAAGTTCCACTGTTGAACAGCTCTTACGGTGAAGAAACTACCATATTCTTTGATTCTTCCTGCCATCGATTGTCATACCTCACAACCTCTGAGAATGCCTGCCATACATGTGGGCCAAATGTCAGGAGAGAATGCTTCTGGGACATGGCCAGACAGCCTGGAAAAAACACAACAACACTGGAATTCAGGCCGTGAAAGCCTTCGACAACACAATTTATCATTCTTTGATGCCATTATAATCATGCCATTATCATTATAAGATGCCATAGATTGTAAGGTACACATTAGAGTTGTGCACAGGTCTCTTTTCTTTCGGTAACTTCGGTACATTCAAGAGCAGGAAACGGGAAGGGACCAATTCGCTCTCATTTTAATTCTTGTTTTGTTGTTGTTATTATTATTATTTTATTATTATTACTATGCCGTTTTATTATTTTGCTATTTTTACTATGCCATTGTGTATAAATGTGTTTTTATTCTGTTTTAATTTTTACTTGTCGGTGATGTGTGTTATGTATGTATTTTGTTTTGTTTTATTGTTTTATTGTGATTACCTGTGGTTGGCCCCATGTTAGCCACCCTGAGTCCCTTCAGAGAGAATAATAATAATAATAATAATAATAATAATAATAATAATAATAATAATAATAATTTATTTTTCTATCCCGCCACCATCTCCCCGAAGGGACTCGCAGTGGCTAACATGAGGCCAAGCCCAAGGCAATACAAATATAATAGTTAAAAACCAATAGATAAGTAAAACAATATCAACATAACATTCAGATATAATAAGCAAAATTGAAAACACACAATAGAAAACAACCATGATGACAAATAGGGAGGGTAATAAAAATGGACATCACCATTTTTATTACCCTCCAGAGATGGAGGAGGGGTATAAAAATAAAGTTGTTGTTGTTGTTCTTATATATTAATAATTAATTACTAGTTTGTAGTGCGGTTTTCTTGTACTGGTTTTTTGTCTGCTGTGCTTTGAGGAGTTTCTGATTTTTGACTTCAATCAAAGCAGGTTCTTCTTCTTCTTCTTCTTCTTCTTATTATTATTATTATTATTATTGTTATTAAATAGCCGGTTTTTGGCTGTGGAATGAAAATGTCCTTTTGGAAACTCACCTGCTTTCAGGAGGCACCTGAAAACAGATATGGGGGGCTTCCGATATCCGGCAAGTCGAAATGGATTGAGATTCACGCAAAATGCACAAGCCTAATGCACACTAATTTCAGCACCAGCAACTGAGACAGATGTTTTTTGGGATGTTTGTATTGTATGTTTTTAAGAAATCGAGTTATTGCCTCCATGTAAGCCACCTTGAGTCCCTTTCGAGGTAGAGAAAGGCAGGGTAAAAGTAGAGCAAATCTATATCTATATCTTCTATATCTCTATATATAAATGTTTGTATGTATGTATGTATGTTTGTATGCGAGTATGTGGCAGCTTTCTGATTGGTCGCCATTTTCACGGACAACTACGACCGCCACGAATGACGGATCTGGACCAAACTTGACACGCTTAATCCCCATGACGCACTTTATTCCCTGGTGCCATTTGCGGGACAATGGACCATGGGTGATGGGATTTGTAGTACTTTCAGTCGCTACAGCTCCCACAGGCTACTGCGACGCCCACCAGTGCCGGAACTGGACCAAATTTGGCACACAGAACCCCCATAAACTCCTTTCCATTTTAGGGCAGATTGAGGCAGGATGGACCAAGTAGCATCACTCACTTATTGCTCTGGGAGTTGTAGTTCACCCTTAAACAGACAGCACTGAACCCAGCCGACTTCGGATCTCGACCAAACTTGGCACACTGCCTCATCATTCCCAACTGAGCATACAGGCAGGGTTTCAGGGTGATTGTCCTTTGGCTCTGGGAGTTGTAGTTCACCCTTATATAGTCAGCACTAAACCCAGCTGACTTCGGATCTGGACCAAACTTCGCACGCAGGTTTCTCAAAAGACCCGGGCACCGCCAGGTCCCCAAGCTAGTAATAAATAAAAATAATAATGTTTGTATGGTGAAACAAGTGCGTCCTCTGCTTGAAGGAACGGAAGTATTTCCCACTTGTGTCCATCCAGAACTAGAATTTTTCAAATTTAGTCTTGCAAAATGGTAGCAGAACGGATTCTATGTCTTGTTGTTTCCTTTCGTTCAAATAGAAAGGGAAGAAAGGGAACGCCTCCTCCTTTTTCACTCCAAAGCCAAGATCGATCGTAGTCTCCAGACAAGGATTCATGATCTTGTTGTTGGATCCAAGAAAGACACTCGCTTATGGCAAAGTGCTTACCGCTTTATGCGCATTTGTGTGTATATATACCAGTTGGCCTGACCCTTTTGGGGCGATACATTCCCGCTAAGCCTGAGCTTAGTTCTGCTCCGTCAGCCCGGTCCTATCTGCTTGCACCGGGCCATGCAAAACTATTTCGCGTGCCGACTTCTCCCCACAAACTCCGCTTTGTTCCTCCCGGCGCTCACCTTTTGCTCCTGTTTGCTTTTCACGGCTTTCCAAAACCACAGTTTTCGGTGTCTATTAAAAGCAACATAAAACATCGGCGGAGCTAGGAATCCTGGGGGGAAAAAAACCCTGACACTTTGTTGTCACAGCTGAACGCGGGGGAAAGCTCTTGCCAACATATCTGAACTGAGGAAATTGGGCGACCTTGCCCAAGCTGGGTCATGCAAACACGCGAAAAAAAAATACGAAGCCAGGCCTTCTCAGCTGGTGCGTTTATGGAGCAGAACGTCTTGGGCTTCTGTTCCAGGGAGAGAAAGAGAGTTGGTGTCGACGACGAGCTCCAAATTTGCAAGTACGGGCTCCAGAAAGACATCTTGGAACGGTTGCCCAGACTTCCCAGAAAACAGCTGTGCAAATGTGTCGGAAAGGAAACGGAATATTGAAGGATATTAGGAGCGGGATAGAAAAAGAATACAAGGGATATATCTACCTCTGAAAGCATGAGAGCAATTATTATCATTGACGAGAAGACGTTGGCATCGCTCCAGAGCTCGTCCTCTTAGAATCACAGAATCGTAGAGTTGGAAGAGACCTCATGGGCCATCCAGTCCCATGAAATACCAGGGCTCCAGAGGGATTGTGTGGAAATGTTTTTTGTTGCTCTAGAGGAGGCATGCGGCCGTGTTGTGGGCCAGGACAGGAGGGAGAGTGCCGAACGCACGCTCAGTGGGATAGGAGAAAGCAGGGCCAAGAGTGAGCGGAGAGAGCCCAGGTCATCTTCATGTTGTCCTCCTGGCATAAGGATGGAGCTGCTCACTCCATCCTTATGCCGGGCGGAAAATGGGTTATGTAGTGACTGCTCTGATCCTCCTCCTCAATACTCCTCCCTTGATCTTCTGGCTGTCCTCTCAGCATTATGCCATGAGGAGGACGAGACTGGAGATGCCCGAGAGCACTCCGGAGGGCTCTCAACTGCTGCGTGTCTTCCTCAAACCGTCCTCCTGACATAAGGACAGGGCTGTTTGCACTGTCCTTATGCCAAGAAAAGGATGAGACACGCAGTGGCTGAGAGCACCCCAGAAGGCTCTCGGTTTCTGCATGCATGAGGAGGGTTAGATTGGAGATGCCCGAGAGCACTCCGGAGGGCTCTCAGCCACTGTGTGACTTCCTCGAACCATCCTCCTGGCATAAGGACCAGGGCTCTTTGCACTGTCCTTATACCAAGAGGAGGATGAGACATGCAGTGGCCAAGAGCACCCCAGAAGGCTCTCGGTTTCTGCATGCATGAGGAGGGTGAGACTGGAGATGCCCGAGAGCGCTCCAGAGGGCTTCCAGCCACTGTGTGACTTCTTCAAACCATCCTCCTGGCATAAGGACAGGGCTGTTCGCACTGTCCTTATACCAAGAAGAGGATGAGACATGCAGTGGCCGAGAGCACTCCAGAAGACTCTCAGTTTCTGCATGCATGAGGAGGGTGAGACTGGAGATGCCCGAGAGCGCTCCGGAGGGCTCTCAACTACTACGGGTCTTCCTCAAAACGTCTTCCTTTTCACACTGTCCTTATACCAAGAGGAGGATGAGACATGCAGTGGCCGAGAGCACTCCAGAGGGCTCTCAGTTTCTGCATGCCTTCCTCCCCGTCCTTTTGGAATAAGGATATGGTGGACCACTTTGTCCTTATGCCAAGAGGAGGATGAGACATACAGTGGTTGAGAGCACTCCAGAGAACTTCCTGACCATGAAACTGTTCAACAGTTGAACTCTCTACCTCAGAGTAAAAGTCGGCTACTTCTTTTGAGTCTTTTAAGCACAGGCTGGATGGCCAACTGTTGCGGGTGCTTCGATTGTGCTATTCCTGCCTGGCAAAAGGACGTTGGACTCGATGACTTTTGGGGTCTCTTCTAACTCTAGGATTCTGTGATTCTATTCCATGGAGACTGGTGGGAGTAGGATTGGACTTGTCCCACCAGTTTCCTCTATAGAGCTTTGGGCACCTATACACCCACCATGTGTTAAGTAGAGTTGGCCCTGATTAGTAGGCTTGTGCAGTCCAGGTATAACTTGACCCGTTTCTTGTCCCGGCTCTCGGTCCATTTTTGGGAGCCTCCTGGGATGCCGAAAGATTCATTTTCTATAGGTCCATTATGAGGTGGGAGGCTTCCCAGGCTCCACTTCCCATCATGCGCATTTAAGCTGTTTCTACTCTAGAGGACGGTGCTCAGCTGCAGGCAGTCACAAAGTTTAAGCTTTCTTCTAGAGGAGAAGAGCTCAGCTGCAGGCAGTAGCTCAGTTTAAGCTTTTTTCTAGAGGAGAGGCGCTCAGCTGCAGGCAATCACACAATTTAAGCTTTCTTCTAGAGGAGAGACGCTCAGCTGCAGGCAGTCGCACAGTTTGAACTTTCTTCTAGAGGAGAGGCGCTCAGCTGCAGGCAGTCGCACAGTTTAAGCTTTCTTCTAGAGGAGAGACGCTCAGCTGCAGGCAGTCGCACAGTTTAAGCTTTCTTCTAGAGGAGAGGCGCTCAGCTGCAGGCAGTCGCACAGTTTAAGCTTTCTTCTAGAGGAGAGGCGCTCAGCTGCAGGCAGTCGCACAGTTTAAGCTTTCTTCTAGAGGAGAGGCGCTCAGCTGCAGGCAGTCGCACAGTTTAAGCTTTCTTCTAGAGGAGATATGCTTGGCTGCAGGCAGTCACACAGTTTAAGCTTTCTTCTAGAGGAGAGGCACTCAGCTGCAGGCAGTCGCACAGTTTAAGCTTTCTTCTAGAGGAGAGAAGCTCAGCTGCAGGCAGTCGCACAGTTTAAGCTTTCTTCTAGAGGAGAGGCGCTCAGCTGCAGGCAGTCGCACAGTTTGAACTTTCTTCTAGAGGAGAGGTGCTCAGCTGCAGGCAGTCTCACAGTTTAAGGAGGCTTCTTACCTTTCTCTACTCTAGAGGAGATATGCTTGGCTGCAGGCAGGCGTGCACGTTTTCTGGGCCTGCACGCCACACTCACACATGCATTCTCTTTCCAAGGCAAGTTCTCATTCTTACTCTAGAGGAGGCGCTCGGCTGCAGGCCTGTATGTCACACATGCACTCTTTCCAAAGCAAGGAGGCTGTTCATGAAAGACAGGTGAAGAGCCGGGATCGGCTCTTGCTTGCTTCCATGTCAAGCTGTTTTTCGTACTGAGATACGATTTCGTACTGATTTTCGTACTGAGCTTCTCATTACGTGTTTTGACAAATATGAAACCATCTTTTTACTGTTGCCTTGTCTGAAAAGTGTTTATGATCATTCGCTGTGCCATCAGTTCCAAAAACTGAGTCTTTGTTTTCTTCTTCTTCTTTTTCCAGCAAATGCTGACGGATCCCGAGAGCAGTTTGCAAGATGGCTGCATCAAAAAGGTAGGACAAAGGTTGAATCTCGTTCAGGTTGTATAACTTTGGCGTTTGGCGAAGCTGGAACTGTTTGCCTTGTCTGTCACTCTCTTGCAAGAGAAAAGGAATCTCTCTCCAGAACCGTCACTTCGGGTTCTTGACCTTGCTGACTGGGCGTTTCTGGTTTGTGTGCTCAGTCTTTTGGTTTTGTGTTGTAAGTCGGTCTCAATTCGCTCTGGTCTAAGAATACATTTGAACCCATTCCTGAGGTCATTTGGGGGTATTGATTCTAAATATTGCAATGGATAGACTGCATCAGCTCTAGTTTCTTAAGTAGGGTTATTTATCATGGTTGTCTGTGGGCAAGCAGATGGCGACTGGTATATAATAATATATGTAATACTTTATTTATACTCCGCCCCATCTCCCAACAAGGGATTGGGAGTAGCTTACAATCACAAAAACATATAACATAAAATAAAATAGGTAAGATATCAAATTTCACACAATACAACCGACGCATCATATTGGCAATTATTATATAAAACAACTAGCTTTGCCCGGCCACGCGTTGCTGTGGCTTATCCTTTGTAGCCAGCCGGAATAGCAGTGAATAGCCTTGCAGTCTCAAAGCCTGGAGTAGCTGGAGCTTTTTGTTGTATGAACATAGAGGCATGGATGAGGGGTTGTGCTGCCAAGTTTAGTGTTTCTGGGATGTGTAGTTTTGTTGTTTTGTCCTAGGCCGAAATTTTGTTACATTTTATATATATACTAGCTGTGCCCGGCCACGCGTTGCTGTGGCGAAGTATGGTGGTATGGGAAATAAAGTATTGAGGAATTGGTGGTAGTTAAGGTAAAGGGTTCCCTGGGCTGAGTGGGTTGCTAGGAGACCAAGTGAGTGGAGCTTAGCCTTCTAACTGGCAGCAATTGGATAAAAACAATTATTCCTCTCCCTCTAATTAGGACTTTATTTTTCTTTTCTTTTTGTTGTATCAACCTAGAGGCATGGATGAGGGCTTGTGCTGTCAATTTTCAAGGTTGTGGGGTGTTTACTTTTGTTGTTTTGTCCGTTGCCGTGATGCCATCACTCTTTTATATATATAGATAGATGTGAACATTTCGTGTTGTGAGGTTCTAGGTCAAAATGCTCTGGGTTAGTTTGTGTTCTAGACCAGAAGGCTCTAGGTTAGATGGTTCTAAGCTCACGGGCCCTTTCACCATCTCTTATTTTCAGAATCCTCTTTGTTCTCGGTCATAATGATCTAAGTTAGGATGTTCTAGGTCATGATGTTCTAGTTCAGGGTGTTCTAGACCAGAAGGCTCTAGGTTAGGTGGTTCTTAGCTACCGAGCCCTTTCTCCATCTCTTGTTTTCAGAATCCTCTTTGTTCTCGGTCATAATGATCTACGTCAAGATGTTCTAGGTCATGATGTTCTAGTTCGGGGTGTTCTAGACCAGAAGGCTCTAGGTTAGATGGTTATAAGATACCGAGCCCTTTCTCCATCTCTTATTTTCAGAATCCTCTTTGTTCTTGATCATAATGATCTAAGCTAGGATGTTCTAGGTTGTGATGTTCGAGGTCAAGATGTTCTAGATCATGGGGTTCTAACACACAGAGGCACTTTAGGCACGGCGAAAAGATAACCAAAATGAGTTTTACTGAAAACCCATCTGTATTTTAGAAGGTGTTTTATGAATGTCCGATGTAAGTTAATAATTTTTAACTGTTTTATAGTGCATTGTACAATTTTTATATGTGTGTTTTATTGTAAGCCGTCCTGAGTCCCCTGTTGGGTGAGAAGGGCGGGATATAAATATTATAATAACAAATAAATAAATAAATAAAACAAGCAAAATAAATAAAGGGTTAACTCCACTCAGGACTATTATAAGATAGCTTAGGACAATACATTACAAAAGGAGATTTTGCTGGTTACAGTCATCTCTCCGGAATCCTTGAAAGTCTTCTGTCTCTGATAGTTTACGAGCTGGTGCTCATAAGCTGTCTCAATCTTCTTCCTTGTGAAGCTTAAGCTGGTCAAAAGCTTGTGGTTGTCTCTGGGACTGGTGGTATATGAATACTACCTGAATGCAGACATATTACAGTAATAATAATAATAATAATAATAATAATAATAATAATAATAATAACAATAATTGTATTACCATACCCGCCTCTCCTTGTAGGGTACAACAAGGAGAGGGTTGAGTATCTTCTGGAATATATAAAACCATGGGAATTTAGACTGACAAACCAGTGAAGTCTGGTGTTTCTTAATACCAAGAAATATTGGACATGGCAGAATGTTATCTCTTCACCTATCCATTGTCTGCATTCATGCTCTTGGTGGTGCTTGTCAACGCTTCCTACGTTTTGGAGGAGCTTTTGTCTTTAAAAGCATGCTCAGATGGAAAGAAAAAATGACAGACTTCCTTTCTCGTGGATGTCTTGTAATAACACTTTCCGAACTCTGGAAGTTAGAACGAAACGCCCAGGTGGTTTCTGCCAAATATTGTGAAATCCTAGATGGGGACGGCTCCGGAGGCAGCTTGTGAGCGGTCGCGTAGACATAGCTAAGCTGAGCACCAGCTCTTTCCCATTGAGAAACTGGATTTGGGGCCTGGGCTGATTTGGGGTGACCTTGCAGACGGGCAGAACTTTCCCCCTTGTCCATCTCCATAACCTGCCAGCGGTTTGTCTGGACTCAGAGAGGGATGCTATTAGGGATGTGGTGACAGGCTGACAATGTGTATTATCGCAACAGTCTTCGCTACGAGGTCTGTCGTTCTTGGATTTGGGAAGCACTTGGGCATTTATTACATTTTGAACGAGGAGGCCCCGGTCTGTTTTATAGAAAGCAGAAGTAAGAAAATTGCTTTCCGGGACTTTTCTGTCGGTGTGCAATTCGGTTAAACCCTGTGTCGTTTTCGGTGTCCGGAGGTGTCGTTTCAGTCTTAAGAAACCGCTTTTTCTGGGATCGTTTCTCCTCATATCCTTCCAAGTAGACCTGGTTAAAGCATCAGACTTAAGAAACTGCCCTTTTTGGGGTCCTATCCCCTAATATCCTTCAGCTAGTTCTGGGTTAAAGCATCAGTCTTAAGAAACCACTTTTTCTGGGATCGTTTCTCCTCACATCCTTCAACTAGATCTGGGTTGAGGCATCAGACTTCCGAGGCTCCTCTTTCCGTCATTTTTAGGGCATCAGTCTTAGGAAACCAATTTTTCTGGGATCGTTTTTCCTCATATCCTTCAACTAGACCTGGGTTGAGGTATCAGACTTATATATATAATATATATATAATATATAATATATGGCCCTTGGTGGCACAGTGCGTTAAAACGCTGAGCTGCTGAACTTACAGACTAAAAGGTCCCAGGTTCAAATCCCGGGAGCGGAATGAGCACCCGCTGTTAGCTCCAGCTCCTGCTAACCTAGCAGTTGCAAATGTGAGTAGCTCAATAGGTACCGCTCCAGCGGGAAGGTAACGGCGCTCCATGCAGTCATGCCAGCCACATGACCTTAGAGGTATCTTCGGACAACGCTGGTTCTTCGGCTTAGAAATGGAGATGAGCACCAACCCCCAGAGTTGGTCACGACTAGAATTAACGTAGAGGGAAAACCTTTACCTTTACCTTTACTTCCCCTAATATTCTTTAGCTAGACCTAGGTTAAAGCATCAGACTTAAGAAACTGCCCTTTCTGGGGTCCTTTCCCCTAATATCCTTCAGCTAGACCTGGGTTAAAGCATCAGTCTTAAGAAACCACTTTTTCTGGGATTGTTTCTCCTCATATCCTTCAACTAGAACTGAGTTAAAGTATCAGACTTAAGAAACTGCCCTTTTTGGGGTCCTATCCCCTAATATCCTTCAGCTAGTCCTGGGTGAGAGCATCAGACTTAAGAAACCACTTTTTCTGGGATCGTTTCTCCTCGTATCCTTCAACTAGATCTGGGTTGAGGTATCAGACTTAAGAAACCACCCTTTCTGGGGTCCTATCCCCTAATATCCTTCAGCTAGTCCTGGGTTAAAGCATCAGTCTTAAGAAACCACTTTTTCTGGGATTGTTTCTCCTCGTATCCTTCAACTAGATCTGGGTTGAGGTATCAGACTTAAGAAACCACCCTTTCTGGGGTCCATTCCCCTAATATCCTTCAGCTAGACCTGGGTGAGAGCATCAGACTTAAGAAACCACTTTTTCTGGGATCGTTTCTCCTCGTATCCTTTAACTAGACCTGGATTAAAGCATCAGATTTACGAAACCGCCCTTTCTGGGGTCCTTTCCCCAATATCCTTGGGTTGTAGGGCTTTGTAGCAGAAGGAAAAAGCAAGAACCAGACCTGTCTACAATGCGCTGTTTTATTTGTATCCCTCCCCTCTTTTCTGGATGATAAGAGACCTTGGGAGACATCTTTCTCCAGCCGGCCACCCCCCTTCCCATCCCCTCGCCTCTGTTTACTTAGAGGGAATGGCCTGAGGGGCTACTGGAGAGAAAACAGCTGTGGGAGATAATCTATAGAGTTATCTATCTATCACTCTTTGTCGACCCCAGTCTCCCCAGAGAGCAAGCCGAGAGACTTGTAATAAAAAGGCATTGCTTGAAGAGGCTTTAGGGACAAATAAAGAGACATGTTAAGGGCTGGCTGGAATGGAGAGGCAACATTATTAAAGCTCAATAGCCTTCTTATCAAAATCCAATAGGATAGAGGTTTGGCAAAAGGGCTTTGAAAAAAGGCTCGACTTCCTTGTGCGTCTGGATTTATCCATTAACAAGAAGGAACTCTGTGAGGAGAGCGAGAGATAATGTCATATTTGCAAAAGGAGGGGAGAGTTAGATTCAGCCTCTCCAACATGGGTCTCCGTTATGTTCACATTGCTCGTGATTTCAGAACAAAAATTAGGAATATTTTAATAAAACGAATGGAAAAAGCCACATCTCAAAACACTGTGTTTGTGCTTTGTTCTTAATGTCTTCCTAAATAGTATGAAAATAATGAAAATCGAGGAGAGAGAATGAGATCAACTTGTAAGGATGAGAGTGGCGGGTTACTTGC
Source organism: Anolis carolinensis (assembly GCF_035594765.1). NCBI lineage: Eukaryota > Metazoa > Chordata > Lepidosauria > Squamata > Anolidae > Anolis > Anolis carolinensis. Next base: position 11,181,892 of record NW_026943826.1, read on the forward strand.
ATCTTTCAATAAGTAGCATCAAATATTTCTGATCGATTGTGTGGAATACCTAAGCGCAGCAATTCAGGAAACGATTCATCCAAGCTTCACCAAATTTTGTGGCCGTAAAGTGTGGGTCCACTGAAATTCATGAAAGGTTGGTTTGGAGGGAAGGAGAAAAATCCGATGTGCTGGCTGTATATCCACATCCATATATTTTATACTAGCTGTGCCCGGCCACGTGTTGCTGTGGCTAGGACTTATTTTTCTTTTCTTTTTTGTTTTATGAACATAGAGGCGTGGATGAGAGGTTGTGCTGTCAATTTTCGAGGTTGTGGGGCGTTTAGTTTAGTTGTTTTGTCTGGTGCCGTGATTCCATTACCCTTCTTTATATATAGATAATTGGGGATTCTGATTTCTCGATAACAATGTTTCTTCCAACTCTATGATTCTATGAGAGTTCAATAGTTGCTTGGCCATGGAAACCCACTGTGTGGCTTTGAGTGAGTCCTCACTCTCACAACATCAAAGGAAGGCATGGGCAATATGATTATGCATTCGAGGTAAACCTTAACTGTTTCGTGTCCCAGCATTTGGTGGGTGGCCCAATCCATTTTTGGGAGGTTCCCGAAATTGGGAGGGCAGATATCTGTTTTCATCCTGGGGTTCTGAAAGATCAGTTTTCTATCAAGCCATAATGGGGGGCGGCTTCCCAGGCTCCCCTTCCCAAGCACTATAAGGAGGCGTCTTCTTAGCTGCTGTTTCTTTCTACTGTAGAAAAGGCGCTCAGCTGCAGGCACTAGCAGGCACGTGTCCTTACCAAGGCAAGGAGGCTGCTCTGCTCACGAAAAGTAGGCAAGGAGCTGGAATCGGCTCCTGCTTGCTTTCGTGACGAGCAGATTTTCGTACCGGGAGAGAGGTTCCCGTTACGTGCTCCCGAAGTACCGAAAGAAACGAATTCCCTGCACAACTCTAATCGGCAAACCTCCTTTAGAGAAATCTTGCCAAGAAGAGCCCATGAGAGCCTTGTCTTCAGGTAGCCACAAATCACACTTTCCAAGGCAAGGAGGCTGCTCAGCTCATGAAAAGTAGTTGAGGAGCTGGGATTGGCTTCCACTTGCTTTCATGACGAGCAGATTTTCATACCGGGAGAGAGGTTCCCGTTACGTGCTCCTGAAGTACCGAAAGAAACGAATTCCCTGCACAACTCTAATCGGCAAACCTCCTTTAGAGAAATCTTGCTAAGAAGACCCCATGAGAGCCTTGTCTTCAGGTAGCCACAAATCACACTTTCCAAGGCAAGGAGGCTGCTCAGCTCATGAAAAATAGTTGAGGAGCTGGGATTGGCTTCCACTTGCTTTCATGACGAGCAGATTTTCGTACCGGGAGAGAGGTTCCCGTTACGTGCTCCTGAAGTACCGAAAGAAACGAATTCCCTGCACAACTCTAATCGGCAAACCTCCTTTAGAGAAATCTTGCTAAGAAGACCCCATGAGAGCCTTGTCTTCAGGTAGCCACAAATCACACTTTCCAAGGCAAGGGGTTGAGGAGCTGGGATTGGCTCCCACTTGCTTTCATGACGAGCAGATTTTCGTACCGGGAGAGAGGTTCCCGTTACGTGCTCCTGAAGTACCGAAAGAAACGAATTCCCTGCACAACTCTAATCGGCAAACCTCCTTTGGAGAAATCTTGCCAAGAAGAGCCCATGAGAGCCTTGTCTTCAGGTAGCCACAAATCACACTTTCCAAGGCAAGGGGTTGAGGAGCTGGGATTGGCTCCCACTTGCTTTCATGACGAGCAGATTTTCGTACCAGGAGAGAGATTCCCGTTACGTTCTCCCGAAGTATCGAAAGAAACGAAAGAAACAGGAAAAACGAATACCCTGCACAACTCTAATGGGCAAACCTCCTTTGGAGAAATCTTGCCATGAAAACCTTGTCTTCAGGTAGCTACAAACCAGTAGAGACTTGGCAGCACCCCACCAAAGCGCATAGTCACCTCAGAGGCCATGAATCTCTATCTCTTTATGTTACCAATTTTTCAGTCTTGCAGGGTCATCCAAGCCATCTGTCCCTGGGAGAGGTCTTGTTCCCAAGTAGATGATTGATTGATAATTATGATAATGTGCCAAATCATTACTTGGATATTATAAATATCGTTCAACCCACCGGCAGAGAGCGGAGACATTTACGGGATGACAAGGCCATCAAAAATGCCCTCCGGTTAAAAGGGAGAGGGAAAGGTCTGCAGGATCTCTCCCGGTGGGATCTCTCGGCTGATGAAAGATGACCCCAAAGGAGAGGGAAATCAGGAAGGTACTGGACCGTCTTTGGAGGAGCAATTACGTCTTGCCCGAGGCCTCTCCTTGGGTTACTAATAACAATCCGATGCGCGCACATGGATACAGAGCCAGCACCATCTATCTGCCGCTCTTTAATTGTTGGGTTGTTTCAAGTTCAAAGGACGTTTACAATGCAATACGACAGTTTGGTCACTTTCTTGCAAATATTCCAAGAAAAAAGGGAAAAGAACTCTTGTGGAGGCCAGGGTGCATGTTGTAATTAATCACCTTGATTAGCATTAAATGGCCTTCCCAGCTTCACATCCTGGCCTGGGGGAATCCTTTGTTCAGCATCATTATCTGTCCCCTGATTGACTCATGTCTGGAATTCTTCTGTTTTCCGAGTGTTGCTCCTTATTCCATGTTTTTGCAAAATTGAGAATTTCCAATGTACTTATTGAGGAAGGTGGCTTCTGTTTTGGGGGGTTATTTTTGCAAACACATTTTTTTAATGTTTTCACTTAAAAATGACTTATAGTTTTTAGTTGTATATATTTTTTTTATTCTGATGCTTTTATTGCTTTTACCTTGTATTGTTTTGAATATGTTGTTGGCTGCCTTGAGTCCTATGTTTGGGAGAAAGTCAGGATACAAATGAATAAAATTAACAACAACAACAACAACAACAACATTTGGCTGCTTTTTATATTATCTCCTGGTTCGAAAGTATTATTTCTGTGTTGCTGTGAATTTGGGTTGTACATATATATAATAATATAAAATACTAATATTATGCAATACTAATAATACATTATATTGTATATACATATAATATCAATAATATTATAATGTAATACAATATAATAATAATAATAATAATAATAATAATAATAATAATAATAATAATACCGTATATACTGGAGTATAAGCCGACCCGAATCTCTGTATCCTCCATTGTGACTTCTACTTATGCATTTGTAGTGGAGCTCCTGGAAATTACTAGGGAGGAGTTCTCTCTGGATAGTAGGACTCTATGGTCAACCTCTAGTTAAACCTGTAGTATTGGAGGACCTATAGAAGTGACCTCTATATAATTCTCTAGGTTCTTATATAGAAGTGACCTCTATATAATTCTCTAGCATGACAGGAGGATGCTGAACATGGAAGACCTAGGAATTCCAAGAATTCTAGAAATCTCTATGTTCTTCAGCCTGACAAGAGGAAGCCGAGTATGGATTGACCATGGAAAACCTAGGATTCCAAGAGATGACTCTAGAAATGTCTATGTTCTCTAGCATGACAGGAGGAAGCCAAGCATGGATTGACCTTGGAAGACCTAGGATTCCAAGATATCTCTCTAGAAATCTCTAGGTTCTCCAGCATGACAGGAGGAAGTTGAGCATGGATTGACCATGGAAGACCTAGAAATTCCAAGAGATCTCTCTAGAAATCTCTAGGTTCTCCAGCATGACAGGAGGATGCTGAACATGGAAGACCTAGGAATTCCAAGAATTCTAGAAATCTCTATGTTCTTCAGCCTGACAAGAGGAAGCTGACCATGGATTGACCATGGAAGACCTAGAGATTCCAAGTGATCTCTCTAGAAATCTCTAGGTTCTCCAGCATGACAAGAGGAAGCTGAGCATGGATTGACCATGGAGGACCTAGAGATTCTAAGAGATGTCTCTAGAAATTTCTATGTCCTCTAGCATGACAGGAGGAAGCTGAGCATGGATTGACCATGGAAGGGATTCCAAGAGATCTCTCTAGAAATCTCTAGGTTCTCCATTATGACAGGAGGAAGCTGAGTATGGGTTGACCATGGAAGGGATTCCAAGAGATCTCTCTAGAAATCTCTAGGTTCTCCATTATGACAGGAGGAAGCTGAGCATGGATTGACCATGGAAGGGATTCCAAGAGATCTCTCTAGAAATCTCTAGGTTCTCCATTATGACAGGAGGAAGCTGAGCATGGATTGACCATGGAAGGGATTCCAAGAGATCTCTCTAGAAATCTCTAGGTTCTCCATTATGACAGGAGGAAGCTGAGCATGGATTGACCATGGAAGGGATTCCAAGAGATCTCTCTAGAAATCTCTAGGTTCTCCATTATGACAGGAGGAAGCTGAGCATGGGTTGACCATGGAAGGGATTCCAAGAGATCTCTCTAGAAATCTCTAGGTTCTCCATTATGACAGGAGGAAGCTGAGCATGGGTTGACCATGGAAGGGATTCCAAGAGATCTCTCTAGAAATCTCTAGGTTCTCCATTATGACAGGAGGAAGCTGAGCATGGGTTGACCATGGAAGGGATTCCAAGAGATCTCTCTAGAAATCTCTAGGTTCTCCATTATGACAGGAGGAAGCTGAGCATGGGTTGACCATGGAAGGGATTCCAAGAGATCTCTCTAGAAATCTCTAGGTTCTCCATTATGACAGGAGGAAGCTGAGCATGGGTTGACCATGGAAGACCTAGAGATTCCCAGGGAGAACATCTTCATCAAATCCATGAAAAATAGAATCCGTAAGAAGTCAACCCTGCAAATATGGCTGACTCGTGGGAATCCTGCCATGGTTATGGGCCCATAGTCCTAATTTACCTTCCTAAAGTTGGCAAGGGGTGTATATTGCCCCGACTCGCCGTTGTTGCTGTAGTAGATTAATTTGGTTGAAGGTCGCAATAGAAGTCGGGAGGGACGTGGTGGAAGTTATCGGCCTGAAGCCATCTTTTGCGCCGCCTCAACGCAGCTGCGTTGGCCCGGCCTCTGCCTCGCCTGCTTGGTTTTCTGCAAGATCAAGGATGCAAACTTCTCAGAGGTACTTAGTTCCCATGACAACCTAAGCTGACCTCAACATTATTGTCCTCAAGAGGGGAACTGACTTTACTATATGTTCATTCACTGAATTAATGGACTTCTGGTTCTTTTATTAACCGCGGCCTAACAATGGGAGGAAAAGACGGAAGGGAGAGAGGAGGGGGAGAAACGTTGTTAAAAAAAACAACACCCCGAAAAAGAGACTCGCTCAGACGACTGTCCAGTCCTTTGTTGGGGGGCTTATTGGGCCGGAGTGAGCCTATTCAAGGGACAGATTATAAAAACGAACTCAAAGCTGCCTCTGTTTGTGGCGGATAAACATACGTTTATTTTGCAGAGGAAAACCCTCTGAAACGAGCCAATCGGACTGTTTTGAAACTAGATTTTAGAAAGAACCGTTAAATATTGTGGTTTTTATCCATGTCGGTTGAGGACACAGTAATTAAGTAATTAAGTTTGACTAGCAAAGTGGAGGTTAAACCAACCCCTTATAAGAGATATAGATACTAGAGTTGTGCACTGAATTCGTTTCTACCGTTTCTTTCGTGTCTTTCGTTTCTTCGGGAGCACGAAAATCAGCCCACTTTCGTCTGCAGCCGAGCGCCTCCCAGAACTTGCCTCCTTGCCTTGAAAAGAGAGTGTGCATGTGGTGTGCAGACGCAGAAAGTGCATCAACCTGCCAGTGCCTGCAGCCGAGCGCCTCGTACATTAGAGTAAGAGCTCTTTCTGGGCATGCCTGCACACCACGCCACGCATGCACACTCCTTGGAAAGAGAGTGTGTGTGAGGCATGCAGGCCCAGAAAATGCACCTGCAGGGCCTGCAGCCAAGCGCCTCTTACTCTAGAGTAAGAGCACTTTCCTGGCATGCCTGCACACTACGCCATGCATGCACACTCATTGGAAAGAGAGTGTGTGTGAGGCATGCAGGCCCAGAAAATGCATCTGCAGGGCCTGCAGCCAAGCGCTTCTTACTCTAGAGTAAGAGCTCTTTCTGGGCATGCCTGCACACTACGCCATGCATGCACACTCATTGGAAAAAGAGAGTATGTGAGGCATGCAGGCCCGGAAAATGCATCTGCAGGGCCTGCAGCTGAGCGCCTCTTACTCTAGAGTAAGAGTGCTTTCCTGGCATGTCTGCACACTATGCCACACATACACAACCCTAACAGATATCTAATTAACTTGCAATGACAAAACTTGTTACAACCAACAAGTTAGGATTGAAGTTTTCCAAACATTTTGTGTTGCTGACACATTTCTGAAACATGCATCATTTCGCCACACAGTGGTTCAGTTTTGCTAGCAAACTGAATTTTAAGAGACACTGATAGATATGTAAAATATAATAAAATGTATGGGGCGTAACAAATCTCAGGAAAACCGTTCACTTATCATTATTTGTAAGATAATAACATACATGTCGATTTTGTTGATCATTTTTTATTATGTTTACGTGACACACTGACACGCGAATGTGCCACGAGACAGTTTGGGAAACTCTGCAATAATAGCTGCTTCTCCAACTGTAACTAGAGCTAGTGAAACTTAATTACTGTGTCGCGACATGATGCATGTCAATTTAAGAACTGGGAAAAGAACGTGGATATTTCCCAGTTTTGCAAAACTATTTATGCTTTGCTCGTGTATATCAGTGGTTCCCGACCAGTCCGCCAGTGGTCCGCCAGAACTAAAATACGATCTTTTCAAATAGGAAGGAAACGAATTGCGAAATGATGGCAATTAATATGAATGTACGTATATCTCTTATCAGACCTTCTCGCACTTTTGGAGTGATTACCTGTGAAATCATATTTCCCAAGGACTTAGCATATTTCCCAAGGACTAAGGACTTAAACTCTTTGTTTAAGAATGCCAGAAAGCCCCAGAGACCCCCAAGAATCCGTGGCCAGCCAGTCTCTGTCAAAGCTGGACTGTCTGGGCCCCCGAAATCAACCGGAGGAAGGTCATGTGAAAGAAAATCCTCCGTCATCAGGAAGCCCTCGGCCTCCTGGCCTTTTTGACATTCTCTGACAAACCTTAAATCACCAGCCCCGGACGCAGACAAAACACCACAAATTTTGGAACAATAGCCCCCTGGGATCCCCAAAGAGTGTTACTAACTTTGGCCGAATGCAAAGAACGGGGAGCGACATAACATTATCTATACCAATATTATAGAGCGGGTGGATTATGTTTTTGGATGGGATTTTAGAGGCGTTCTCTGGAATTTTATTTCACGTCGGACTTTCTAGGCAGGGTCGAGAGAAGGTGGAATTATACCCTCGTTCAAAGATCTCCGACATAAATGCTGTGCCCTACAACAAGGTGAAAAGCAGCATATAAATGCATGTAATAAATAAAGATCCTGAAACTCCCAAGTGATTCCTGTGCATAATAGGGTTATGCAATCTGGGTAAACCTTGACCTGTTTCATTACTCTAGAGGAGAGGCACTTCGCTGCAGGCAGGCACTCACTTTAAGGAGGCTTCGTACCTGATTCTGTACTCTAGAGTAGTGGCGTTCAGCTGCAGGCAGGCACTCACTTTAAGGAGGCTTGTTACCTGATTTTTGTACTCTAGAGGAGAGGCGCTTGGCTGCAGGCAGGCACACACTTCAAGGAGGCTTGTTACTTGATTCTGTACTCTAGAGGAGAGGTGCTAGGCTGCAGGCAGGCACTCACTTTAAGGAGGCTTCGTACCTGATTTGGGACTCTAGAGGAGAGGCGCTCAGCTGCAGGCAAGCACACACTTTAAGGAGGTTTTGTACCTGATTTGGGACTCTAGAGGAGAGGCGCTCGGCTGCAGGCAGGCACACACTTTAAGGAAGCTTCGTACCTGATTTTGTACTCTAGAGGAGTGGTGCTCAGCTGCAGGCAGGCACACACTTTAAGGAGGCTTCGTACCTGATTTTGTACTCTATAGGAGAGGCGCTCGGCTGCAGGCAGGCACTCACTTTGATTCGGGACTCTAGAGGAGAGGCGCTCGGCTGCAGGCAGGCACACACTTTAAGGAGGCTTCGTACCTGATTTTGTACTCTAGACAAGAGGCGCTCGGCTGCAGGCAGGCACTCACTTTAAGGAGGCTTCATACCTGATTCTGTACTCTAGAGGAGAGGCGCTCGGCTGCAGGCATGAACACACTTTAAGGAGGCTTGTTACATGATTTTGTACTCTAGAGGAGAGGCGCTCGGCTACAGGGAGATATTTATTTCAGAGTCTGGCAAAACATAAAGACTTGTATTTGTGTGATTGAATATTGCTAACTATTCGGATAAGATGAGTTTCCTACATTATGACCTAAAATGCATGGCTCGTTCCACCCACAATAGAATCAACGGAAGAAATGTGAGACTGGGTTGTTGTATGTCTTTTGGGCTGTGTGGCCATGTTCCAGAAGTATTCTCTCCTGACGTTTCGCCCACATCTATGGCAGGCATCCTCAGAGGTTGTGAGGTATGGAGACTGTGAAAGAGGCGGGTGAAGGCCGAGAGAGAAGAAATCTTTAACCGTCCAAGACACTGAAGCGATTTGCCCTTGCAAGGGACATTACTCAGTTTCTAGGTAGTGACGCGATGGGTGGAAACATCCTTTAACTGCCAGACAGCACTTTCCCGATAAGCCAACCAATTAATAATACTGATTTGAAAGCCCAAGTGGAGGTGAGAAAGCAAAGTCCTTTGGCAAGGCATATTTGCACAGCATTAAGAGTCCCTTCCCACCTGATCGGGTAAACACAGTGTTTGCGGAGCTCCGGGCGATTGAAAAGTCGGAGGGATGATAGCGAGACGTGGCTCTGATAATCGGCCACTCCTCGCTATTCATGACTTTTGTGCACACATGCCTGTGGAAGGAGGCAGCTGACCCCGCTTTCTCAGAGGAAGCCAGCAAAAGAAGCGGAAGGGCACACCGTTGCCACTTTCCTTCAGGAGCCACCAAGTTCTAGGACCAGGATGATGGTCATGCTTCATCCATAAGCCCATGCACTTGGCCAAGCCATAGGAAGTCTGCCAGACTTTCATGTTGGGTCACGGATCCCAAAACCCATGTGTAATGAAGTACGAATTTTTGGTTTGCAGATGTTATGTCTAATTGTGTGTTTGTGTTTTAAAAGGGTAAGTATTACAGTTATTGCCTCTCAGCACTCAAGAAGCTGGTTGCCATGGAGAAATAGGCAGAGCCAACTGCCGTTTTGTTGAAAAACTGCAGAGTTTTAAAAAGAGATTCAGTCTGTGCTCTGATGAGGCACAGGGAAGATTGATCCTAGGTTGAGACTCAATTGTTCATTTTTGAGTCGGTTTAAAATAAGTTTGGTGACTTATTTAATGTAGTCTGTGTCCTGGTAAGGAACAGAGAATCTGTGATCGTATATCACAGGGTGATTGCGGTTTAAAAGAAGAAAGAAGTTCTAACTACTTTGAGTAATAAAAGTGACACTTTAGGGAGTTTGACTCATCTCATTCTAGTATTGTAACTGTTAATAAAAATACCCACAGTAAAAGTCCCACAGTATCTTTGCGTGCTCATTTTCCAAGACTTTTGCAGGTTTGTGATCCCACCAGTTCTTTGCTGCTGGGAGGTGGGACTTGAGGCATAAGTTCCAATGAATCATTTGGGCCACATAGTTGTGCCTCTGTTTGTAGTCTGTCTGTGCGATTTTCTTACAGCAGCTGAGGATATGATCAATGGTTTCGTCGGTTTCCTTGCAGAGTCTGCATTTTGGGTCAACAGCTGATTTTTCAATCTTGGCCTTAATTGCCTTTGTCCTGATGTCTTGCTCCTGGGCTGCAAGGATCAGGCCTTCTGTCTCCTTCTTCAGGGTCCCATCCGTGAGCCAGAGCCAGGTCTTCTCCTTATCAGCTTTTCCTTCAATTTTGTCAAGGAACTTTCCATGCAATGTTTTGTTGTGCCAGCTGTCAGCTCTAGTTTGTAGTGCGGTTTTCTTGTACTGGTTTTTTGTCTGTTGTGCTTTGAGGAGTTTCTGATTTTTGACTTCAGTCAAAGCAGGTTCTTCACTTTGCTTTACATATTATTATTATTATTATTATTATTATTATTATTATTATTAATATGTTTAGATAGATTTTTTCCATTCATATTGTGTCACTCCAGTTCTGTTCCCAGTGTAGGAACCCTATGGAGGGCGGAATCCGGAGAGGAGGGTGCCCTTCGCTTTTCGAGCTGATAATGAGAAGTTAATAAACTTTGGATTCCGTGTAATGCAGGACCTCTTGACCCTTTAATCGGCATTAAAGGGCCTTTAACTAGCAACGCCTCGCTGGTGCCGACTGGCACAGCCAGAACCCAGGAACACGGGGCCGGAGGAGCCCGCTCCGCGCTCATCTTTAATCCAACAAGGGCGAGGAGAGACCTGTTTCGTCCTGCATCAATCACGCTCTGCTAAGTGGGTTCTAATTAATTTATATTAATTTCACGTGAGACGGCTGCCGAGACAGCCGATCGGAAGGGAAGCACTTGCTTTATTAAAAACTGGATGCGGGGAGCCATCCAAAAAAAAGGCAATCTCCTTTTTTTGGCACAACAAACGTCATCCTTTGCTGCGCTGTTTCGTTTGTGTTGTTTCTTCTGCTTTGCACACAACATTTTTCAGCTAGCCCTTCCCCTCTTCCCATTTATGGGTACGATTTTACTGATTTTATATATATATATATATATATATATATATATATATATATATATATATATATATAAGCTGTGCCCGGCCACGCGTTGCTGTGGTGTAGTCTTAAGTTGGGTTTTCTTTGCGGCATTCAAGGTGGACTCCCCTAGGTATGAAGCAGCCAGGCTTTGAAGCTACAAGGCTATTGAGTGGTAATCAAGTTGGCCAACAATGGAGTCCGCTAGGAATGAAGCAGCCAGGCTTTGAAGCTGCAAGGTCACTCCTTGGAAAATGACGAGTATTATGGATAAATTTAGTGTGATTTGGCCCAGTGGTTTTGTTGTTAACTCGGTCCTAATTAAGCACATTAAATTATTTATATATTTTTATATATATATATACATATATACATACATATATATACATATATATATATATATATATATATATATATATATATATATATATATAAAAGCTGTGCCCGGCCACGAGTTGCTGTGGCTTATGGGAATGCTTTGTTGGCCAGGTGGAATAGCAGTGAATAGCCTTGCAACCTCAAAAGCTGTACCCTGGTGCCATTGTGACCGAGGAGATGAAGTGGGCGGAGCCTAAAGGGGGCAGGGCCTACCCTTCTGACCAGCAGCCAGGGTTGAAAACGGCTCTTCCTCGTTCTCGAATTTGGATTTTCTTTTCCAGGTTTTTTGGTTTAAAAGACGTAGATTGGATGACTATGTCTTTTGTGACCAAATTTGGTGTGATTTGGTCCAGTGGTTTTGTTGTTAACTCGGTCCTAATTATGCACAATACCCTTCTGACCAGCAACCAGGGTGGAAAACGGCTCTTCCTCGTTCTCTAATTTGGACTTTCTTTTCCAGTTTTTTTGGTTTGAAAGACGTAGATTGGATGACGATGTCTTTTGTGGCCAAATTTGGTGTGATTTGGTTCAGTGGTTTTGTTGTTAACTTGGTCATAATATTTTATATATATATATATATATATATATATATATATATATATATATATTTGATAATAATATTATAAAGTAGTACAATATAATAATAATACACTATTATAATTGTATATTATATATTACATGTAATACTACTAATAATACCAGTACTAATAATAATATAAATTTAATCACAATGATACATGTCATGAACTACTAGCACGTCCTTCCCGATCTTTCCGAATTCGGTCCCGATCAAGCGAGCAATATTTCTTCGTCAAAACAATGCCTCCGTTAATTAATGATTAGCTTTGCAAAGGGTCGACGTTGCTTGCTATACGTTGAACACACCCTCGTAATGCGATTTATTTATTTATTGCTAATTCTAAAAGAAAGGGAAAGTGGGAAAAAAAAGAGGGACGGGGAGAGGAAGCCGAGTCTTTTGTCAGTATCCAAGCAATTAAGATAATTAAAAAAGAAAGCTTATTGGGTAAACATGCTCCGAGATTGTGACCTCTTAATTAACGGACTACGGGGAGAAATTACAGCGGTGGCAAGATAATTAACACATACATTTAAAAAGGACTGTAAAAAAAGGGCGATACGGGATAGCTGGGAAAAAAGGCGAAGCGAAGGCTTTCATGGCCGGAATCACTGGGTTGCTGGCTATATTCCGGAAGCATTCTCTCCTGATGTTTAGCCCACATCTGTGGCAGGCATCCTCAGAGGTTGTGAGATATGAGGGTTGAATGAAAAGTAATGCCTCCACCTTCGTAACTCCTCCAGTACTGGTATGCGGCAGGGATATGGTATGGTTGCAGACACCGTCACCAATGTTTTCTCCCATATTCCCAATGCGCATTTCTCCGATCCCATTCCTTTGCCATGGAGCAAACAGAAAACCTTTTGCACAACAGCTCCATCCATCCAAAACCATAGAAACAAGATAAAAAGTTTGTTCAGAGACATTAGCTGCACCCTGATTGATACCTGTCTGGAATTTTTCTCTTTTTTCAGAGTGCTGCTCCTTACTAACGGTACTGATTTTGGAGTTTTTTTACAAAAAAATACTGGTAGCCAGATTTTGTTCATTTTCATGGTTTCTTCCTGTGTGTTTCGAACACACAGGAACGAACCACCTCGACGAGAGACAATAGATGGAAACACACAGGAAGAAACCATGAAAATGAACAAAATCTGGCTACCGGTATTTAAAAAAAAACTCCAAAATCAGTATAGTTAATAAGGAGCAGCACTCTGAAAAGAGAAAAATTCCAGACAGGTATCAATCAGGGTGCAGCTAACGACTCTGAACAAACTTTTCATCTTGTTTCTATGGTTTTATTTGTATAATTGTGCTTGAATCTGTTTTATTTGACGGTTATACTGTTTATTTTTTATTGTTATGTTTTATATTTTAACTTGTTTACACTTTGGGCTTGGCCCCATGTCAGCCGCCCCGAGTTCCTTCGGGGAGATAGTAGCGGGATACAAAAATAAAGTATTGTTATTATTATTATTATTGACACAACAACATTGTATGACACAGCAAACAAGATAGCTATGCTGGATTTCATATCACAAAATCACATTATTATTGTCATTATTATTGTTGTTGTTGTTGTTGTTTTGTTGTTGTTGTTGTTTCCCCAGACTAGGATGTGAGGCTGGGAAGGCCATTTAATGCTAACAAAAGTGATTAATGACAACATTCACACTGGCCTCCAACAGACAAGAGTTTTTCCCCCCACAGATATATAAACCTTCCTTGCTTAGTTTCTGAGGATGCCTGCCATAGATGTGGGCGAAACGTCAGGAGAGAGTGGTTCCGGGACATGTCTGTATATATACGTCACAACCTCGGAGGATGCCTGCCGTAGATGTGGGTGAAACCTCAGGAGAGAGTGCTTCTGGGACATGGCTGTATATATACCTCACAACCTCGGAGGATGCCTGCCATAGATGTGGGCGAAACGTCAGGAGAGAGTGCTGCTTCTGGAACATGGCCGTATATATACCTCACAACCTCTGAGGATGCCTGCCATAGATGTAGGCGAAACGCCAGGAGAGAGTGCTTCCGGAACATGGCCATATATATACTAGACATGTCCAAAAAATCGTTTTGAATTGTATATCGGAATTATTTCGGATTGTTCTCGCTTTTTGATACGCATTCCGAGACATTGTCTCACAAGGCAACCAGCAATGTAATTCGAACCATTGTTGGCCCATTCTCTCATTGTCTCTTAATGTTTCGTTAATTTTTTTTCCCCCCATAAAATTTTTTAAAATATATTTTTAAAAATACTTTTAAAAAATTGTTTCTGCAACCTACCTTGAATGGGAGCTTAGCGTAGCCTAACATGGCTGCCGCTCCCCGGCCAATCAGAAGCTTCCACGATGGACGCAAAGGTGGGGGCTAACGTCCTCTGCGTCCACATGGAAGATTGCCATACAAGCCCAGTGTGTAGCGATTGCGCATGCGCGTCCGCCATTTTAGAAACATTTAGAATCATTACGAATTTTCGGAAATATCCGAAATTTTTGGGTGAAAAAATCAGAAATACTTTCTATATCGAAGCGCCAGCACCCCCTACTTTAGAAACGAGAATTGAAACTTTTTTTCATCGATCGGACATGCCTAGTATATACCTCACAACCTCTGAGGATGCCTGCCGTAGATGTGGGTGAAAAGTGAGGAGAGAGTGCTTCCGAAACATGGCCATATATATACCTCACAACCTCTGAGGATGCCTGCCGTAGATGTGGGTGAAAAGTGAGGAGAGAGTGCTTCCGAAACATGGCCATATATATACCTCACAACCTCTGAGGATGCCTGCCGTAGATGTGGGCGAAACCTCAGGAGAGAGTGCTTCCAGGATATGGCCGTATAGACCTCACAACCTCGGAGGATGCCTGCCATAGATATGGGCGAAATGACAGGAGAGAGTGCTTCCAGGACATGGCTGTATATATCTCACAACCCCGGAGGATGCCTGCCGTAGATGTGGGCGAAAAGTCAGGAGAGAGTGCTTCCAGGACATGGCCATACATACCTCACAACCTCGGAGGATTACCTGCCATAGATGTGGGCGAAACCTCAGGAGAGAGTGCTTCCGGGACATGGCCGTATAGACCTCACAACCTCGGAGGATGCCTGCCATAGATATGGGCGAAACCTCAGGAGAGAGTGCTTCCGGGACATGGCCGTATATATACCTCACAACCTCGGAGGATGCCTGCCATAGATATGGGCGAAACCTCAGGAGAGAGTGCTTCCGGGACATGGCCGAATATACCTCACAACCTCGGAAGATGCCTGCCATAGATATGGGCGAAACCTCAGGAGAGAGTGCTTCCGGGACATGGCGACATATACCTCACAACCTCGGAGGATTGCCTGCCGTAGATGTGGGCGAAACGTCAGGAGAGAGTGCTGCTTCTGGGACGTACAGCCCGGAAAACATACAGCAACGCCACAACCACGGTCCTTCCCTAGCCCTCCCGTTTTAACTAATTGAGTACGTTAAATAATACGTCTCCGTGAAGACTGCCGATAATACGAGACACTTTTCAAAGCTTCCTTAATAATAATTTTTTTGGAAAAAAAAATAAATTCCTATTTGGGATTTCAACCCTAATGGCGATCCCGACTTGCCAAAACATGACTTTCCTAGCAGGTGACTTTCATCAAGTGCCTCTGAAATAGTACCTAAATGAATTAGCAATAAAATGGACTTAGGCCCACCGGTGGGAGCCTCCATTAATCTTGGTTTAATCACTCGAGAGATGCCATTCACTTTTCTTAAGAAGTCGCATTTTTCTCCCCGATTTCATAAAAGTAACATATTTCTAATGAAACGGCTCGGCTTGAATTAAAAAACCCCAAAGGTTTATGCAGATTTGCGTTTTGATTACCGCTGGCATGGGCTCTTAGCCGGCTCCGGAAGGTAGGCTCGTACTGAAAGGGGCCCAGCATGGCGTTCGTCATATTCTTTGAAATAAAATACCGCACTTGTACTTAGTGGCTTTAATCAGCTCTGACTTTTGATAACCCAACAATAGCTAATTAGAATAACACCTGCCTTCGGAGTCATGTCATGGAGGTTACTGCCAACGAGAAACCGTGTATCTTAGCTGCGGGATTATTATAGCGTTGGAAAAGCTATCGGCGGAAAACACTGACTCTGACACGCCGCGAGTCTTGGTCGCCATTAGGCAATCTCGCTTTTTTTTTTTTGCGCCCCGTGAGGCATTTTTGGTCCCCCTTTCGGCCCACCTCCGCCACACGCCTCTCTCTTTTTTTTTTCCGTGTCAGGAGCAACAAGAGTTGCCTCTCCCTGACAGAAGCTAAAGGGAATTATTGCGAAGGAGGTGAGGACACAACATCCGCACAACATATACATTCATTGCTGTAATTGTTGCCATCCATAGCTCCAAATCGTATGTGTTAGGGTTGTGCTTTCGGGGTAAACCTCGTCCCGTTTCGTGTCGCAGCTTTCACGACGGAACTGAGGACACAACATCCACACAACATATACATTCGTTGTTGCCTCTTGCTTCAAATCATATGTGTTAGAGTTGTGCTTTCGGGGTAAACCTCGTCCCATTTGTTGCCATCCATTAGCTCCAAATCGTATGTGTTAGAGTTGTGCTTTCGGGGTAAACCTCGTCCCATTTGTTGCCATCCATTAGCTCCAAATCGTATGTGTTAGAGTTGTGCTTTCAGGGTAAACCTCGTCCCATTTGTTGCCATCCATTAGCTCCAAATCATATGTGTTAGAGTTGTGCTTTCGGGGTAAACCTCGTCCCATTTGTTGCCATCCATTAGCTCCAAATCGTATGTGTTAGAGTTGTGCTTTTGGGGTAAACCTCGTCCCATTTGTTGCCATCCATTAGCTCCAAATCGTATGTGTTAGGGTTGTGCTTTCGGGGTAAACCTCGTCCCGTTTCGTGTCGCGGCTTTCACGACGGAACTGAGGACACAACATCCACACAACATATACATTCGTTGTTGCCTCTTGCTTCAAATCATATGTGTTAGAGTTGTGCTTTCGGGGTAAACCTCGTCCCATTTGTTGCCATCCATTAGCTCCAAATCGTATGTGTTAGAGTTGTGCTTTCGGGGTAAACCTCGTCCCGTTTCGTGTCGCAGCTTTCACGATGGAACTGAGGACACAACATCCGCACAACATATACATTCGTTGCTGTAATTGTTGCTATCCATAGCTCCAAATCATATGTGTTAGGGTTGTGCTTTCGGGGTAAACCTCGTCTCGTTTCGTGTCACGGCTTTCACGATGGAACTGAGGACACAACATGCGCACAACATATGCATTCATTGTTGCATCTCACTGCCATCTATAGCTCCAAATCATATGTGTTAGGGTTGTGCTTTCAGGGTAAACCTCGTCCCGTTTCGTGTCGCGGCTTTCACGATGGAACTGAGGACACAACATCCGCACAATAATAATAATACATCACATATGCATATGGAAGAAGCAAGTAAACAAACACATGTTTCCAAATCTTTCCAGAGCCTTTAAACATTTCAAATCCTTTTACTCTCATCTGCTTTCAGAAGTAAGTTATTCAATCACTTCCACTGTCAGACGCGCCGGTTTTCGGAGCCATATATTGTTGTCTCGTTGAGGACGATCTTTGACGCGTTAATTTTGCTCGGAAACTACTTCTTTTCTTTTCTCCTCTGGCCATTCAAGCAAAACAAGACACGGACTTTGTATAGACCTCTCTAACAAGTGCTGGAGTGTTAACAACCCAATGATAAAGTGATGGATGTGTCCTGCTCCGGGCAAAAAAAGAAGGTAAGCGAGGAGGCGAGAGGATCCCCGTTCCTTTCCAGGTCGAGCAGGAGATTAAGCCCCCCAGTGAAGTCCCCTCAACGTCACTATCGGTCTCTCCGAGCCCTATGATTTCCCATTTCTGTGAAATGGATCCTACCATTTAAAAAAACATAAGAGAGAAAGAGACGTGTGGGAAACCCAACAATGTAAATCGGCGGAGTTTTCCCGGCAGAGTTGCCCTGCGGCGCCGGCACTTTCCTCGCCCTTGAGCTTTGGTAGTTGGGCCCATTATACTTGCCTGCCTGCGGGCTGACAATTTAGATCTCTTAACTGTTCAATGTATACATATATATACGTATTATTTAAATGTACTTAGTAAATAGATCGAGTGCGGCACGTCTCAGCAGAGCTCCGGTTAAATACCTCGTAGTTGCGTAACAAGAAATGCTACCGCTTATTAACCAGAAGGTAACGCACGCTCCAGCATTGCACTACAATGTTCCAGGACCACCCGCAATAAGTGAAAATCCGCAAAGTAGGGACACTATATTTATTTTAATATTTAGACATTATTTTAGTAGTTATTAGGTATGTCCAAAAAATCGTTTTGAATCTTATATCGGATTTATATCGGATTGTTCTCGCTTTTTGGGACGCATTCCAAGACGTTGTCTCACGGTGCAACCAGCAATGTAACTTGAACCATCGTTGGCCCATTCTCTAATTGTCTCTTAATGTTTCGTTAATTTTTCCCCAAATTTTTTTAAAATATATATTTTTAAAAATATTTTTAAAAATAGTGTATTATAAAAAGTTATGAAAAATCGCCAAAAATCGTAGGATACAGGAAATGTTCTACAGTTTATTGAGCTTACTAACTAACTAACTAAGTAAGAGGCGCTCAGCTGCAGGCAGGCACATGCTTTAGGGAGGTTTCACTTACCTTTTTATTCTAGAGGAGAGGTGCTCAGCTGCAGGCGGGTTGCACGCCACACATGCACTCTCCAAGGCAAGGAGGCAAGTTCTGTTCTTGCTCTGGAAGAGGCGCTCGGCTGCAGGCAGGATGCACAATGAAGGGGAATGGGTTCCGCGCACTACTCTATAAGCCAACCAAAAAATTTAATCTTGGTGCCTTGATTTTTAGACCTGTTCCTGGGGTTATTTGGGGAGCTGATTCAGAAAATTGCATTGGATAGACCCCATCAGCTCCTGCTTCTTCAATATGGTTATCATGTTTTTCTATAAAGATCGGTATATGCCATATGTTCTAGAGCTGATAGGTGAAAATTGGTGCCATGTCTGGAATGAGCAGGTCAAATATACCCAGAAACAGGACTAGCGTTTGGGGCACCAAAAGAGTGTGTGTGTGTGGCGTGCTGGGCACAGAGCGCCCGCACCACCAGTACCTGCAGCTGAGCGCCTCTTACTCTAGAGCAAGAGGCACTTGGCTGCAGGCACTGGCAGGCACAGGCACTCCTGCATGCCATACATACACTCTCCTTGGAAATTGTGTGTGTGAGAGAGACGTGCAGGGCCCAGAGTGCCCACACCACCAGTGCCTGCCACTGAGTGCCTCTTACTCTAGAGCAAGAGGCGCTTGGCTGCAGGCACTGGCAGGCACAGGCACTCCTGCATGCCACACATACACTCTCCTTGGAAATTGTGTGTGTGAGAGAGACGTGCAGGGCCCAGAGTGCCCACACCACCAGTGCCTGCCACTGAGTGCCTCTTACTCTAGAGCAAGAGGCGCTTGGCTACAGGCACTGGCAGGCACGGGCGCTCCTGCATGCCACACACACACTCTCCTTAGAAAGAGAGTGTGTGTGTGTGGCGTGCTGGGCTCAGAGCACCCGCATCACCAGTGCCTGCAGCTGAACAAAGCTGAGAAGAAACTACAGGTAAGAAGAAGCCTCCTTAAAGCGTGTTCCGGGAAGCCCCCCCCCCCCCCCGCCCCCGTAATGAGCCAATAGAAAACGAATTTTGTGGCACCAAAGAGCGAAAACAGATATCTCTCTTCACGATTTCGGGAGGCTTCCAAAAAACGGATCGGTGCCCTCCACTGAAAGCATGAAACGGGTCAAGGTTTACTCCGAATGCACAACCCTAATTGCCATATTATGTACTGACAGGCAACTTGAAGGCACAAAAAGAGAGTTTCAATAAAAACAGCAAAAACGTTCAGTGGTATTTCTCAGTCTGCCACTCAATGAAACCGGGTGGACAGAAATGTCACTGGATTTGACAATTTCAACAAAAGTCGCATTCATACACTTTCTGGGACTTGCTGATAGAAAAGATGCAGGTTGCTTTGAGTCAGCGAGGCAAAGAGAAACAAGACGTGCTCCAACACAATGGACATATTTTTACAATGTGGGCACGGAGAGAAATGCTCAGAAATCATATGGGAAGAAGTCATCAATGTTGTGTATAAGCGAGGGAAAACGTGGCACACGACGAGACAAAGACAAGAACTCACAACGGTGGGATTCAGAGAAATGCAACGAGAAGGAACTCCAATTTTCGTACCGTGTTCCTGAGTTCCATCCTAAAATCCATTGACCGGGCCGCCTGCCGTCCATCCGCCCAGCCTTCAGACAGTCACCACTTGGGACCGCCATGATGAATGGCCAGTTTACAAGGCTGTCATGCCATTGCCCTCCTCTGGGAAATGTGGGAGTCTCTCAAAACAGCTTATTACCAACCTGTGGCGAAGGCAATGATCAATCACGCTGATCGGATATGGCAAACTTTGCCACCGATACAAAGAAGATGCCCAGCTGCTGGGTGTGAGGTTAACATGACAAATGAGAGCAGGGAGCAAAAACAACGTCAAGAGAGGGGCGGCGGGTGGAATGGGGACCTGAGAGCACATTCAGTGGCGGGGCGGAGTGCGGCAAAGCCATGACAACTTAACAGCAATGCTCTGCTTTAACCCCAGGCACACACGTCCAACATATTCTTGTGCCTTTGCTGTAAACAATCCACATAGTGAGTAAGAGGCGCTCAGCTGCAGGTACTGGTGGTGCAGACGCTCTGAGCCCTGTATGTCTCTCTTTCACACACTCTTTCCAAGGAGAGTGCATGTGTGGCATGCAGGAGCACCCGCAGTTGCCAGCGCCTGCAGCCAAGCACCTCTTACTCTAGAATAAGAGGTGCTCAGCTGCAGGTACTGGTGGTGCAGACACTCTGAGCCCTGTATGTCTCTCTTTCACACACTCTTTCCAAGGAGAGTGCATGTGTGGCATGCAGGAGCACCCGCAGTTGCCAGCGCCTGCAGCCAAGCACCTCTTACTCTAGAATAAGAGGTGCTCAGCTGCAGGTACTGGTGGTGCAGACACTCTGAGCCCTGTATGTCTCTCTTTCACACACTCTTTCCAAGGAGAGTGCATGTGTGGCATGCAGGAGCACCCGCAGTTGCCAGCGCCTGCAGCCAAGCACCTCTTACTCTAGAATAAGAGGTGCTCAGCTGCAGGTACTGGTGGTGCGGGCACTCTGAGCCCTGCATGCCTCTCTCTCACACAGTCTTTCCAAGGAGAGCGCATGTGTGGCATGCAGGAGCACCCGTGGCTGCCAGCGCCTGCAGCCAAGTACCTCTTACTCTAGAATAAGAGGTGCTTGGCTGCAGGCACTGGTGGGACTTGCTGATAGAAAGACAATCTCTCTTTCCAAGAAGAGTGTGTGTGTGTGGCATGCAGGTGAGGCACTCAGCTGCAGGCACTGGGCACTTCTCCATGGCCCAGAAAGCATGTGTGGCATGCAGACCCAGAAAGAACTGGCGCCTGCCAGTGCCTGCAGCCGAGCGCCTCTTACTCTGTTGCTGAAAACCAGGCCAGGACCCGGGACCCACTCCTGCCTGCTTTCATATCAAACTGCTTTTCATACAGGAAGGGTCTTTTTTGTTCCAGGCTCCCAAAGAAACGAAAGACACAAAAGAAACGAAGTAAACACGAGAAACGAATTCTTTGCACAACTCTAATGGCAACCTTAGAGTTTTCCTTAGGCAATGAACACTCAAAGGAAGCTTTTCCAATTCCTTCCTTCAAAATATAGCCTACAACAGTTGGTATTTGTTGGTAGTCTTCAATATGTCATCCATTCAATTATTATTATTATTATTATTATTGTTGTTGTTGTTGTTGTTGTTGTTGTTGTTGTTGTTGTATGACACAGCAAACAAGATAGATATGCTGGATTTCGTTTCACAAAATCACAAGTCGAACACTTCCCAAGTGTCTAGGACTGTGTGATGTATTTTCGGATGATGTGTGCAGATCCCAGTAGGGTGGCCTTTTGTAGTTGGCAGATCGTAATTTTGTCAATGTCTATTGTTTCCAAATGCCGGCTGAGATCTTTTGGCACGGCACCCAGTGTGCCCATCACCACCGGGACCACTTGTACTCGTTTCTGCCAGAGTCTTTGAAGTTCAGTCTTGAGGTCCTGATAGCGGCTGAGTTTTTCCTGTTGTTTTTCATCAATGCGACTGTCAACTGGGATGGCGACATCAATATATTATTATTATTATTATTATTATTATTATTATTATTATTATTATTATTATCCAAAGCTCTGGCTCGTCTTGCTTTTTCTCCATTGGGCCTTCCCTTCCCATCGAACCACCGCTGAGTTATTTCCCGCTTCTAGAAAATACAGTTTTTAATCTTAATGAAAGATTGAATGCCCACCGAAGTGTAAAATAAACCACTGTGATACAAGTGTGGCCTGATCAATCAAATCTACGTAGTTCGCAGAAAAGTACCTGTATGGGTTATATATATATCTATATATCTATATATATATTCGAATGCCTGTAATAATAAGAGACGTTTATTAGTGCCCATAAAGCTGTTGGAATTTAATCCTTCTCTAAATAATACCAACAGCATTAAAACAAATCTCTCCAAAGCAAGCACAAGTGTGCTATAAACGGCCGGCAACGCACAGCTTAAAAGCCATTACGGGGAAACCCTGAAAGATTCATAGACTGTAGTCGTGATTGGAGGCTCGGCCCTAGATCGGGAAACCCCTGCAATTACAACGGGCAGCCCTGGCAATATAGCCTCGCGGAGTTTTAGCCGAGTGATTGGCAATGTGTTTCCGTGCAAAAAATAAAAACTCTGCATATGGATTAATTGGAATCCTGGCTGTGGCCATGGGCAGCCCTTTGAAGTTGGCTGCTTCAACACTCCCCTTGTATTTATCATGTGAGAAGTGAACTGAGGTTCTCTAGAGTAAGAGGCGCTCGGCTGCAGGCACTGGTGGGGCAGGCATTGTGGGCCCTGCAAGTCATGGACAATCTCTCTTTCCAAGAAGAGTGTGTGTGTGGCATGAAGCGAGGCATTCGGCTGCAGGCACTGGGCATTCCTGCATGGCCCAGAAAGCGATGGCAACTGCCAGTGCCTGCAGCTGAGCACCTCTTACTCTGTGATGCTGAAAAGCAGGCCAGGAGCCTGGACCCACTTCTGCCTGCTTTTGTGTTGAACTTATTTTCATACAGGAAGGGGCTTTCGTGTTCCAGGCTTCCAAAGAAACAAAAGACACGAAAAAAAACGAAGTAAATGCGAGAAACTAATTCTGTGCACAACTCTAATGGCAACCTTAAAGTTTTCCTTAGGCAATGAACACTCAAAGGAGGCTTTGCCAATTCCTTCCTTCAAAATATAGCCTACAGAAGTTGGTATTTGTTGGCAGTTTTCAATATGTCATCCATTCAAATTATTGTTGTTATTATTATTATTATTATTATGACACAGCAAACAAGATAGACATGCTGGATTTCGTATCACAAAATCACAAGTCGAACACTTCCGAAGTGTCTAGGACTGTGTGATGCATTATTATTATTATTATTATTATTATTATTATTATTATTATTATTATTATTATTATTGTATGACACAGCAAACAAGATAGATATGCTGGATTTCGTATCACAAAATCACAAGTCGAACACTTCCCAAGTGTCTAGGACTGTGAGATGTATTATTATTATTATTATTATTATTATTATTATTATTATTATTATTATTATTATTATTTGAAACAAAACAAGATGAGTCCACAGCAGACACTCTGCTTGCTGTTGTATATTATTATTATTATTATTATTATTATTATTATTATTATTATTATTATTTTATTATGACACAGCAAACAAGATAGACATACTGGATTTCGTATCACAAAATCACAAGTCAAACACTTCCCAAGTGTTTGGGACTGTGTGATGTATTTTCGGATTATTATTATTATTATTATTATTATTATTATTATTATTATTATCCACTTGCTTTTTCTCCATTGGGCCTTCCCTTCCCATCAAATCACCGCTGAGTTCTGGGCCCAGCATGCCACACACACACTCTCTTTCCAAGGAGAGTGTATGTGTGGCATGCATCAAAGTTGTAATGTATTTGAAATCACAAAGTTTAAAAACAACAACAAGAAGAAGAAGAACTTGGCATTATACTAAATGTCTGACCAGTAGCTGGCCACTTGGAGTGCTTCTGATGTTGCTGTAAAAAGGTTCGGAGAGCTTGGAATATTCAATTAGATGGATTAGGAATCAGCTGATTTTCTCTGTAATAGGCAGTAAGAGCACCTAAAGCTTCAGAAAACTTTCATCTGACCATTCAAAGCTTGGACGGTGATGGCTTGATCATCAACATGGATGAGCTTTGAATATTCAATAACATTGATTACGAATTAGTTGCTTTTCCCTGTAATAGGCAGTAAGAGAACCTAAAGCTTCAGAAATTTTCCGTTTGACTATTTCAAAGCTCCCTGTTTGGGCAGTGATGGCATGATCGTCAACATAGATGAGCTTTGAATATTCAATAACATTGATTACGAATTAGTTGCTTTTCCCTGTAATAGGCAGTAAGAGAACCTAAAGCTTCAGAAATTTTCCGTTTGACTATTTCAAAGCTCCCTGTTTGGGCAGTGATGGCATGATCGTCAACATAGATGAGCTTTGAATATTCAATAACATTGATTACGAATTAGTTGCTTTTCCCTGTAATAGGCAGTAAGAGAACCTAAAGCTTCAGAAAATTATCATCTGACCATTCAAAGCTCCCTATTTGGGCGGTGATGGCTCGATCGTCAGCATAGATGAGCTTTGAATATTCAGTAACATTGATTACGAATCAGTTGCTTTTCTCTGTAATAGGCAGTAGGCATGTCCGATCAATGAAAAAAATGTTTCAATTCTCGTTTCTAAAGTAGGGGGCTCTGGCGCTTCGATATAGAAAGTATTTCTGATTTTTTCACCCAAAAATTTCAGATATTTCCAAAAATTCGTAATGATTCTAAATGTTTCTAAAATGGCGAATGCGCATGCGCAATCGCTACACACTGGGCTTGTATGGCAATCTTCCATGTGGACGCAGAGGACGTTAGCCCCCACCTTTGCATCCATCATGGAAGCTTCTGATTGGCCGGGGAGCGGCAGCCATGTTAGGCTGCGCTAAGCTCCCATTCAAGGTAGGTTGCAGAAACAAAAAAATTTTAAAAAAATATTTTTAAAAATATTAGACAATTAGAGAATGGGCCAACAATGGTTCGAATTACATTGCTGGTTGCGCTGTGAGACAATGTCTTGGAATGCATATCAAAAAGCGAGAACTATCCGAAATAATTCCGATATACGATTCAAAACGATTTTTTGGACATGTCTAATAGGCAGTAAGAGCACCTAAAGCTTCAGATGAGCTTTGAATATTCAATTATATGGATTAGGACTCAGCTGCTTTTCCCTGTAATAGACAGTAAGAGCACCTAAAGCTTCAGATGAGCTTTGAATAATCAATTGGATGGATGAATAATCAGCACTAAGAGCACCTCAATCTTTGGAGAGCTTCTGTTCTATAGATTTTGGGGTGATTACGGTCTTTTTGGAGCATGAGAGAAGCCTCGTAGTAACGGTGAGGCCGCAGAATATATTTTACAATAAGTTCTCCGTATCCGCGCATTCCGTTTCCACAAAACCCTCGAGCACTTCTTTCTTTCCAATGGTTTCTCAGTGCAAGTTCTCCTCCGTCCCTCGTAAACAGGGCTTGCCCAGGCATTTGATGTGACGGAACGATTGTGGCTTCGCACCTGAACAAACTCCCCGTTGAATGAAGGTCACGCCGAAACACCTCTCGTTCTGGAAATTACTCAGCGTCTTCGCTTTGTCTCGCCGAGCCCAGTGCAAACAGCGCGCCGGGTTTGCTGAAAGATTGTCGGTTCATCCTACAGGAGAAAGGGTTAGTTTACGGTTACAGAAGGATATAATCCAGGAAAATGGTTTGTGTGTATTGGTGGAAGGGTAGTCATCCGAATTCCCCCCGCCCCCATATAAGCATTGAATTATTGTATATCTATATATATAAATGAGTGATGGCATCACGGCGACCGACAAAACAACAAAACTAAAGGCTCTCCAACCTCGAAATTTGATAACACAACCCATCATCCACGCCTCCAGGTTGATACAACAAAAAGAAAAGAAAAATAAAGTCCTAATTAGAGGGAGAGGAAGACTTGTTTTTATCCAATTGCTGCCAGTTAGAAGGCTAAGCTCCACCCACACATGACCTTGGAGGAGTCTACGGACAACGCCGGCTCTTCGGCTTAGAAATGGAGATGAGCCCCAACCCCCAGAGTCAGACACGACTGGACTTAACGTCAGGGGAAAACCTTTACCAGGAGACAGGCAGAGTTAGGCCTCACTTAGGCCTCTTCCACACTGCCTATAAAATACAGATTATCTGATTTGAACTGGATTATATGGCAGAGTAGACTCAAGGCCCTTCCACACAGCTATATAACCCATTTATAATGGACTTAATGTCAGGGGAAAAGCTTTACCCTTGACCTTAACTACCACCAATTCCTCAATACTTTATTTCCCATACCACCAGACTTCGCCACAGCAACGCGTGGCCGGGCACAGATAGTATCTTTATATTTACATTTTAATATATTCATATTGTAAGATTAGGAATACATGGGGTGTTGTGTAGTTTCCGGGCTGTATGGTTGCATTCTAAGATGCCAGTAGCCACAGATGCAGGCGAAACGTCAGGAGGAGATGCTGCTCGAACACATGGCTGCACAGCCCGGAAACGACACAACAACACTGCCGTGATTCATGCCAAGTTTGGTCCAAATCCATCCTTGTTCGAGTCCACAGTGCTGTCTGGATGTAGGCGAACTACAATTCCCAAACTCAAGGCCAATGCCCACCAAACCCTTCCAGTGTTTCTTGTTGGTTGTGGGAGTTTTGTGGGCTGGAATATAATACTTTCCACAGTAGAAATTTGTGCAGAATTGAAGCCATGTGTACAAAACTTTGCAAAACTTCTTTAACTTGAGGAAAAGCAAATACACAATACACACAACACACACATATATATATTCATATTGCATGTGACAAGCTATGAATTTCTGATGATTGTTTGGAGAGCTACTGGTTGCAAAAACGAAACCTCCTTTGCCACATTTTAGCATTTATTTTTCACTTGAAATAGATTATAAACACTGTATCAAGACGCCCTCTGTTGATAAAAGCCATTTCTGCAAGTATTTCTGTCTCCTCGAAAAGGCCCCAACGAAATTTCCTCCGTGGATGGTATTGTTATGATTTTTATGTGTTAGGGAAAACTGCCCTAAAAATACAGCAGAGCATCTAAAAATGTAAACGGGATACTTATCGTTGAGCATTCAGCTCACAGCAAGCAGAGCGTGAAGTGTCATGTGGCTGTAATATAATTTAGAGCTTAGGAGGCAGAGTCCAGAGTACAGAATGTTAGTAACTCCCCAAAACACAGCAAAGCACCCAAAAATATAGCAGGATACTTAAAGTTGAGCATTCAGCTCACAGCAAGCAGAGCGTGAAGTGTCATGTGGCTGTAATATAATTTAGAGCTTAGGAGGCAAAGATCCGGAGTTTAAAGTGTTAAGATTTTCTGTTAGGGAAAACACTCCAAAACACAGCAAAGCACCCAAAAATACAAAGCAGGGTATTTATAGTTGAGCATTCAGCTCACAGCAAGCAGAGCGTGAAGTGCCATGTGACTTTAAAGAATTTAGAGTTTAGGACGCAAAGTTTTAGGATTTTCTGTTAGGGACAACTCCCAAAAACACAGCACAGCATCCAAAAAATATAAACAGACAGGATACTTATCGTTGATCATTCAGCTCACAGCAAGCAGAGCATGAAGTGTCATGTGGCTGTAATATAATTTAGAGCTCAGGAGGCAAAGATCCAAAGTTGAAAGTGTTAGAATTTTCTGTGAGGGAAAACTCTCCAAAACACAGAAGAGCACCCAAAAGTATGCAAAAGCAGGATATTTATAGTTAAGTATTCAGCTCACAGCAAGCAGAGCGTGAAGTGCCATGTGGCTTTAAAGAATTTAGAGCTTAGGAGGCAAAGTTTTAGGATTTTCTGTTGGGGAAAAGTGGGATTTATATATCTCCAGGGTGGGAGAAAGAACTCTTGTCTGTCGGAGGCGAGTGTGAATGTTGCAACTGGACACCTTGATTAGTATCGAGTGGCCTTGCAGCTTCAAGGCCTGGCTGCTTCCTGCCCGGGGGAATCCTTGGTTGGGAGGTGTTACCTGGCCTTACACAGGTTGCCAGTGGCTTTGAAGGCTGAACGCCCATCTGTCGGGAGGGTTTTGATTGTGTCTTCCTACACGGCAGGAGGGGTCAGACTAGATGGCCTTTGGGGTTCTCTTCTAACTCTATGATGTTATGATTCGATCCCGGGTTTTTCAAATTACGGAGATTCTAGCCCCGAGCCGTATGTCTCTGAGACATCGGAACCGTTCGATACATTGAACCGCCGGCCTCGCAACAGCGGAACCATATAAATGTTAATGTCATTTTTTTTCCAGCAAAAAAATAAAATAAAAATAGGAAACAGCAACATCAATTACAGCAGTTTGAAAACAGCAGCGTCAGCAGCCTCGGATGTTTCCTCTCTCCCATTAAAAGTAATTGAATTAAGTCGGTGGGGAGACGAATAGTTTTTGTGTTTTGTGGGCCACGCGAAACATAGAGAGCGGTTTCTCCATAACATTAAGTCGGATCGAGTACGACTCTGGGGGTTCGTGCTCACTTCCGTTTCTAAGCCGAAGAGCCGGCGCTGTCCGTAGACACCTCCGAGGTCATGTAGTTGGAACGATTGCGTGGAGCGCCGAAATCTTCCCACCCGAAGCAATACCTATTCATCTACTCATATTTGCATGTTTTCGAAACTGCTTGGTTGGCGCAAATGTGAATATTCCCATTGCTCACCTTGATTAGCATTGAATAGCCTTGCAGCTTCAACGTTTGTCTGCTTCCTGCCTGGGGGAATCCTTGGTTGATTTATTACTTATTTATTTAGAGTGTTTATTTTCTCGTCCACACAGGGTGGAGCACAATGCACATAGACATGGCAAACATTCTATGCCATTAGATATGCGACATATAGTCCTTGATGGTAGTACTTCCTCATTCCTTTCTGCCATTAGACATACGACATATATAGACAGACACAGAGGCAATTTAACAATTTCTGGCTACTGGCTTCATGAGGGTATGTTCGATTCCGGCCACACGGGGGAGGTGCTGCTTCATCGTCCACTTGTGACACCCAAGCCCTTGATGGTAGTACTTCCTCATTCCTTTCCGCCATTAGACATACGACATATATAGACAGACACAGAGGCAATTTAACATTTTTCCAGCTTCCGGCTTCATGAGGGTATGCTTTATTCCAGCCACAAGGGGGAGCTATTGCTTCATCGTTTACTTGTGACACCAAGTCCTTAATGGAGTATTTCCTCATTCTTTCTGCATGCTTTTGGCAATTTTATGGTGTTGTAAATTAGCTAAATTAGCCTCCCCGCATAAAGCGGTACCTACATTTCCTACCTGACAGATGCAACAGTCTTTCGAGCTGCTTAGGTCAACAGCGAGCTAGCCTATTACTGGTCGGGAGCTTAACCTGCATGCTGCTGGCAATTTTATGGTGTTGTAAATTAGTTAAATTAGCCTCCCCGCATAAAGCGGTACCTAAATTTCCTACTCGACAGATGCAACTGTCTTTTGAGCTGCTTAGATCAACAGCGAGCTAGGCTATTAATGGGCGGGAACTCAACCTGACCGAGGCTTCGATCTCATGACGTCTCGGTCAGTAGCATACCCTGACAAATTGCCTCTGTGTCTGTCTATATATGTCATATGCCTAATGGCGAAAAGGAATGAGGAAGTACTACCATCAAGGGCTCGGGTGTCACAGTGAACGATGAAGCGGCAGCTCCCCCTGTGGCCGGAATTGAGCCTACCCTCATGAGGCTGGAAGCTGGAAAAATGTTAAATTGTTTCTGTGTCTGTCTATATATGTCATATGTCTAATGGCGGAAAGGAATGAGGAAGTACTACCATCAAGGGCTCGGGTGTCACAGTGAACGATGAAGCGGCAGCTCCCCCTGTGGCTGGACCCGAGCATAGCCTCATGAGGCCAGAAGCTGGAAAAATGTTAAATTACCTCTGTGTCTGTCTATATATGTCACATGTCTAATGGCAGAAGGTAATGAGAAAGTACTACCATCAAGGGCTCAGGTGTCACAGTGGACGATGAAGTGGCAGCTCCCTCTGTGGCTGGAATCGAGCATAGTATCATGAGGCCAGAAGCTGGAAAAATGTTAAATTACCTCTGTGTCTGTCTATATATGTCACATGTCTAATGGCAGAAGGGAATGAGAAAGTACTACCATCAAGGGCTCGGGTGTCACAGTGGACAATGAAGCGGCAGCTCCCCCTGTGTCTGGAATCGAGCATAGCGTCATGAGGCCAGAAGCTGGAAAAATGTTGAATTACCTCTGTGTCTGTCTATATATGTCGTATGTCTAATAATGGCATTGAATGTTTGCCATGTAGATATGCATTGTGATTGGGGTGAGAAAGAAAAGTGGAATATAAATACTGTAAAATAAATAAATACATGAGAGAGTCGGGAAATTGGCCCGGGGACCGCCTCCCTCCCAAAGTGGAGAGGCATCAGCGAGGCGGTTGCACATTTCAAAATATTGTATCATTCTCAAACGCCGGCCCCCATTAGGCGGCTGAAACCGGATACGCCAATTTGAACTCGGAACAAGAATGCGAGCCTGTGTTTGCCGAGACGAGAGGCAGCCGTCGCCCCCCCCCCCCCCCCCAAAAAAAAAACGAAATCCCTGGAGCTGTCTTTCAGGGAGTGATAGTTACGGAAATTAGCCGGGCAGAAATGCGTGCGGATCATTCATCGGGAATCTTATTAGCTGTCTTCGCCATGTGAGGAGGAGCGGGTCCGGCCTGGTGACATGAGCAGCTGCTTGGACCCAAAGTTATGGAAAATGGGATGATTCGGGGATGTTAAGGTGGACCCCGTGGCTCTCGTTCAGAGCGCAATGCGACAGGTTCGAATCCAGGGATCTGTTCTGGAAAATGTCAAATATCTTCCATTATTATTATTATTATTATTGACACAAAGACAGAATATGACACAGCAAACGAGATCTATACGCTGGACTTTGTATTGTTGTTGTTATGCTTACTAATACTAACCTTATGCGACTTTGAAAGGTGTCTCTTCCAACTCTAGGATTCTGTATTATTATTATTATTGACACAAAGACAGTATGACACAGCAAATGAGATATATATGTTGGATTATTATTATTATTGACACAAAGACATAGTATGACACAGCAAACAAGATCTATATGCTGGATTTTGTATTGTTGTTGTTGTTATGCTTACTAATACTAACCTTATGCGACTTTGAAGGGTGTCTCTTCCAACTCTAGGATTCTGTATTATTATTATTATTATTATTATTATTATTATTATTATTATTATTATTAACATCACAAAGACATATTATGATACAGCAAATGAGATATATGTGCTGGATTGTTATTATTATTATTATTATTATCATCATCATCATCATCACAAAGACACAGTATGACACAGCAAACGAGATCTATATGCTGGATTTTGTATTGTTGTTGTTGTTATGCTTACTAATACTAACCTTATGCGACTTTGAAGGGTGTCTCTTCCAACTCTAGGATTCTGTATTATTATTATTATTATTGACACAAAGACAGAGTATGACACAGCAAACGAGATATATATGCTGGATTATTATTATTATTATTATTATTATTATTATTATTATTATTATTGACACAAAGACATAGTATGACACAGCAAACGAGATCTATATGCTGGACTTTGTATTGTTGTTATGCTTACTAATACTAACCTTATGCGACTTTGAAGGGTGTCTCTTCCAACTCTAGGATTCTGTATTATTATTATTATTATTAGTGACACAAAGACAGAGTATGACACAGCAAACGAGATATATATGCTGGATTATTATTATTATTATTATTATTATTGACACAAAGACATAGTATGACACAGCAAACGAGATCTATATGCTGGACTTTGTATTGTTGTTATGCTTACTAATACTAACCTTATGCGACTTTGAAAGGTGTCTCTTCCAACTCTAGGATTCTGTATTATTATTATTATGTCACAGCAAACAAGATAGATATACTGGATTTTGTATCACAAAATCACAAGTTGAACAGTTCCCAAGTGTCTAGGACTGTGGGATGTATTTTTGGATGATGCGTGCAGATCCCAGTAGGGTGGTATTATTATTATTATCATCATCATCATCATCATCATCATCATCACAAAGACAGAGTATGACACAGCAAACAAGATCTATATGCTGGACTTTGTATTGTTGTTATGCTTACTAATACTAACCTTATGCGACTTTGAAGGGTGTCTCTTCCAACTCTAGGATTCTGTATTATTATTATTATTATTAGTGACACAAAGACATAGTATGACACAGATATAAACAAGATATATATGCTGGATTATTATTATTATTATTATCATCATCATCATCATCATCACAAAGACACAGTATGACACAGCAAACGAGATATATATGCTGGATTATTATTATTATTATTATTATTATTATTATTACTATTGTCACAGAGACATAGTATGACACAGCAAACAAGATCTATATGCTGGACTTTGTATTGTTGTTTTTATGCTTACTAATACTAACCTTATGCGGCTTTGAAGGGTGTCTCTTCCAACTCTAGGATTCTGTATTATTATTATTATTATTATTATCATCATCATCATCATCATCAGCAATCCTATCACTCTGCGTAGGCTCTCCACCTTAAGAGGCACCTGAGAGATAGTGCTTGGGAATATAAAAACGGACATATCTGGCCCCGCCGTTATCTCTCCGGGTTGAACTCTGTTCCTTATGTGTTGAAAGGGATATTTCTTTGACAAGTATAACATAAATAACCTTCACTCTCGACTGCACAACCGTCTTTGGCTGGGTTTAATCACCAGATGAAAACAAGGGACGAGATTATCTCATAAAGGCAAGAATGTCTCCGGTGAGGTTGGTGGAGGAGTGACTTAAGAAGGCATCTACAGTGCAGATTTAATGCGGTTTGAGCCCACTTTAGCTGTCGTGGAACCCTGTATAACTGCACCGAGTCTCTGGGCACAAATTGACGGCAATCATAACCTTATTGAAAAGGGAAAATGATGTCACATCCATTTGGCAAATGTGAATTCATGTAATGGCACACAGGTAACTCAGTTGTTAGACTGTGGAACTGTTTCTCTGGACACTTATCCTTTTGTCAAATGTGAATCTCCATGATCATGTGGAGACCACCTTGTGAAAACCACTAGTCAAGAAAAGCATAATCTTGTTAGAAGTGATATTCATAAACATTCATGTAATGGCACACAGGTAACTCAGCTGTTAGACTGCAGAACTGTGTCCCTGGACACGTATCCTTTTGGCAAATGTGACTCTCCATGAACACATGGAGACCACCTTTTGAAAACCATTAGTCAAGAAAAGGCATGGCCTTGTTGGAAGTCAACCCTTTGAGCAAATGATATTCATACGCATTCATGTAATGGCACACAGGTAACTCAGTTGTTAGACTATGGAACTGTTTCTCTGTTTTTGTCAAATGTGAATCTCCACGAACATATGGAGACCACTAGTCAAGAAAAGCATAATCTTGTTAGAAGTGATATTCATAAACATTCATGTAATGGCACACAGGTAACTCAGTTGTTACACTGCGGAACTGTGTCTCTGGACACTTATCCTCTTGGCAAATGTGAATCTCCATGAACATATGGAGACCACCTTGTGAAAACCACTAGTCAAGAAAAGCATAATCTTGTTAGAAGTGATATTCATAAACATTCATGTAATGGCACACAAGTAACTCAGCTGTTAGACTGTGGAACTGTGTCTCTGGACACTTATCCTCTTGGCAAATGTGAATCTCCATGATCATGTGAAGACCACCTTGTGCAAAAAACACTAGTCAAGAAAAGAATGATCTTGTTAGAAGTCAATCCTTTGAGCAAGTGATATTCACAAGCATTCATGTAATGGCACACAGGTAACTCAGTTGTTAATCTGAAGAACTATGTCTTTGAACTGTCAAGGACAAAATATATATGTGGTTAGAGAAGTGCAACATGCCTCCACTTCCACTGAGGTCTGATGCAAATAGGCATCCACCTCCACTAAATACAAAAGGGAGTCCTGAGTCTGAACATGCTGAGTACAATCACGTGTCTATTACCCTCTCCCACAATAAAGAGTTACAATCCATGAAGCTAAGAGGTTAGTTCAGGATAAGTTTTGCGCGAGCAAAACGCAAGTTTCGGCACATGATTTTGTTGTTGTCATTGCAGAAGTTTTTATGGAATTTTTGGTCTGCTTTTGTTTCCGCGGCAAATATTTTAAAGCCGTGCTTTCGTGTCTCCTGCTTACCGTACGGGTCTTCGGTGAGGTTTCCATAAAATCGGATCAAGTGACTGTAAAGAATTTATTGGAGCGGGATTACAATCGCGCCGTCTTCCTGAGAATGGCGAGTTCATTCCCGGCGCTTTCCCCCAGAGAGGTTTATTCCTGTAAGCTTCTCCGCTCTTGCAATATTACACCGCGCCACCCGGCGCATGATTGTAGCCGTGCCAAATGTGCAAGGAGAACCCGTTTGCACATCGCATTGGCGGACGAGAGAGACAGCAACATTCCTCCCAATTTACGAGTCAATAAGTTTTCCCAGTTTTTTTGTGTTAAAATTAGGTGGCTTATATTCGGGTCGGCTTATACTCGAGTATATACGGTAATACTTTTCTCAAAGGCTGCAATTTGGAGGGATTTTTTCAAAATTGAAAATCGACAAGTTTCAGCAGCCTCTTTTTTTAGGAATCCTAAATAAAGGAGGGCACTGAAAAGTGCTGTGCATGTTCTATTCTGGAGGATCGGCGCTCAGCTGCAGGCATGGCTGCGCTTTCTCTCCCAATGCTGCGATTGAACGAAATTTATATTTATATTAAATTTATATTGAACTCAAATGTATTATATTTGAGTCAATAAGTTTCCCCAGTTTCTGTGTTAAAATTAGGTGCCTTGGCTTATGTTCGGGTCGGCTTATACTCGAGTATATACGGTAATACTTTTTGCAAAGGCTGCAATTTGGAGGGATTTTTTCAAAATTGAAAATCGACAAGTTTCAGCAGCCTCTTTTTTTAGGAATCCTAAATAAAGGAGGGCACTGAAAAGTGCTGTGCATGTTCTATTCTGGAGGATCGGCGCTCAGCTGCAGGCATGGCTGCGCTTTCTCTCCCAGTGCTGCGATTGAACGAAATTTATATTTATATTAAATTTATATTGAACTCAAATGTATTATATTTGAGTCAATAAGTTTCCCCAGTTTCTGTGTTAAAATTAGGTGCCTTGGCTTATGTTCGGGTCGGCTTATACTCGAGTATATATGGTAATACTTTTTGCAAAGGCTGCAATTTGGAGGGATTTTTTGAAAATTGAAAATCGACAAGTTTCAGCAGTCTCTTTTTTTAGGAATCCTAAATAAAGGAGGGCACTGAAAAGTGCTGTGAATGTCCTATTCTGGAGGATCGGCACTCAGCTGCAGGCATTCCTGCGCTTTCTATCCCGGTGCTGCGATTGAACGAAATGGCAAAGCGGAGGAGAGATGGGCCAAAGGGCCGCGGCAGCAACGTTTTTGGGCTTGTCGTGTATTCGAATGACATCTCAGGGGACCGGATCAAACTCCCAGATTCAATTCATCCTTCCGATGGGAGAACAAGACCTGGCTTTGAGTCCGCGAGGAGCTGAAGGCTTTCTCTTCGAGACCACACAGATAAACAGCGTCTTCTGTTCCATCGGAAAAACGTTTCAGGGGAGAATCATCTGTCAGTCGGCTCCGGGGCCGGCGGCCTTTCAGCCCCGATTAGAGCGACAACACTGGCCCTTTTGAAAAGCCTCCCTCCAATCCTTCTCCTCATCTTAACTTCACAGCTTCTCAGAATTTGAAGCAAACCACTTGGCATTCGTATGTTGCTGATAGCATTCTTGTTCCCGAGAAAGGGCGGACCGTGCAAAGCGAGCCGTCGCTGCAACCGGGCCCTTTCTTTCCCGACCCGACGGGGTTTCCTTTTGCACTCTGTGTGTGCGTTCAGTACGGGCTAAACCGTATCTGAGAATAAAAGCCAAGTCTCCGAAATATATCTATATATATAAAAGAGTGATGGCATCACGGCGACCCACAAAACAACAAAACTACAGGCCCTCCAACCTTGAAATTTGACGACACAACCCATCATCCACGCCTCTAGGTTGATACAGCAAAAAGAAAAATAAAGTCCAATTAGAGAGAGAGGAATAATTGCTTTTATCCAATTGCTTCCAGTTAGAAGGCTAAGCTCCTCCAACTTGGTCTCCTAGCAACCCAATAAAAAAATAATAAAAAACGCTAAAAAAATTAATACAATAAAATACTATAATAACAGAAAATAACTAAAAATAATACAAGAAAATAATACAATATAATAAATAAAAATATAACTTACAATAAAATTAATAAAAAATTGCAAATAACGTCAAATAAAAATGACACAACAATTTTTTAACCAATACCACCACCACTTTGCCACAGCAACGCGTGGCAGGGCACAGCTAGTGTGTATATATATATATATATATATATATATATATATATATATATATATATATATATCTTTAGGCACCTTTAAATCATGC
Organism: Anolis carolinensis; assembly: GCF_035594765.1. Classification (NCBI taxonomy): domain Eukaryota; kingdom Metazoa; phylum Chordata; class Lepidosauria; order Squamata; family Anolidae; genus Anolis; species Anolis carolinensis. The sequence continues at coordinate 11,218,515 of NW_026943826.1, forward strand.
AGGTAAAATAAAGTGAGCAAGGGAGGGGGAGACTAAAACAGCTTCTCACAATGAACATGGAAAAACAATAACAGCCTCTAAGTATTTTCTCTTTATTTGGGTTGTGTATTCGGGGTAAACCTTGATGTGTTTTGTGTCCCGGTTTTCAGTGAGGGCCCAAATCCCTTTGTTTTGGAGCCTCCCGAAATCAGGAGAGCAGATATCTGTTTTCCTCCTGGGGCACCAAAAGATCCATTTTCTATCAGCCCATTATAAGAGGGGCTTCTCAGCCTCCCGTTCCCATTATTTTAGGTATTTGAGATGTTTCTATTCTAGAAGAGGGGCGCTTGGCTGCAGGCAGGCTGCACGCCACATGCGCAGTCTCCAAGGCAAAGAGACAAGGTCTATTTCTTACTCTAGAGGTGGCGCTTGGCTGCAGGCAGGCTGCACGCCACACACACACACTCCAAGGGAAAGAGGCAAGTTCTGTTTCTTACTCTAGAGGCGGTGCTCAGCTGCAGGCAGGCTGCACACCACACACAAGCTCTCCAAGGCAGGAGACGAGGTCTGTTTCTTACTCTAGAGGTGGCGCTTGGCTGCAGGCAGGCTGCACACCACACACACACACACCAAGGGAAGAAGGGAAGTTCTGTTTCTTACTCTAGAGGTGGTGCTCGGCTGCAGGCAGGCTGCACACCACACACTCTCTCTCCAAGGTAAGGAGACAAGGTCTGTTTCTTACTCTAGAGGTGGTGCTCAGCAGCAGGCTGGCTGCACGCCACACACACACACTCCAAGGGGAAGAGGCAAGTTCTGTTTCTTACTCTAGAGGTGGCGCTCGGCTGCAGGCAGGCTGCACACTACACACACTCTCTCCAAGGCAAGACGACGAGGTCTTACTCTAGACATGGCACTCGGCTGCAGGCAGACTGCACACCACACACTCTCTCCAAGGCAAGGAGACAAGGTCTGTTTCTTACTCTAGACATGGCACTCGGCTGCAGGCAGACTGCACACCACACACTCTCTCCAAGGCAAGGAGACAAGGTCTGTTTCTTACTCTAGACATGGCACTCGGCTGCAGGCAGGCTGCACACCACAAACACTCTCTCCAAGGCAAGGAGACGAGGTCTGTTTCTTACTCTAGACATGGCACTCGGCTGCAGGCAGACTGCACACCACACACTCTCTCCAAGGCAAGGAGACAAGGTCTGTTTCTTACTCTAGACATGGCACTCGGCTGCAGGCAGGCTGCACACCACAAACACTCTCTCCAAGGCAAGGAGACGAGGTCTGTTTCTTACTCTAGACATGGCACTCGGCTGCAGGCAGACTGCACACCACACACTCTCTCCAAGGCAAGGAGACAAGGTCTGTTTCTTACTCTAGACATGGCACTCGGCTGCAGGCAGGCTGCACACCACAAACACTCTCTCCAAGGCAAGGAGACGAGGTCTGTTTCTTACTCTAGAGGTGGCGCTCAGCTGCAGGCAGGCTGCACGCCACACAAACACTCTCCAAGGCAAGGAGATGAGTTCTGTTTCTTACTCTAGAGGCTGCGCTCGGCTGTAGGCAGGCTGCACACCACACACTCTCTCTCCAAGGGAAGGAGGCAAGTTCTGTTTCTTACTCTAGAGGAGGTGCTTGGCAGGCAGGTGTGCACACTTTCTGGGCCTAAACGCCACACACTTGTTTCAAAGCAAGGAGGCTGCTCACAAAAAGCAGATGTGGAGCCAGGATCAGGTCCCGCTTGCTTTCTGTATCAAGCTGATTTTCATATCGGGAGGAGGCTTCCTGTTACGTGCTCCCGAAGTACAGAAGGTACCGAATTAAATGGACGAATCGGATTCCGCGCACAACCCTAGTGGCTATGCGTTTAGCAAAAAACATGTTTTGCTGATGGCATTAAAAAGTCGGTACAACGCTGGGAACAATGCACCGCAAAGGACAGCGTTGTGATTTATATTTGAAATTCTTAATAGAGTTTCTAAAGTGTGGCAACTTTTTGATGAACTCTCGTATTTGAGAAAACAACTACGCGAAATTGTCATCTGTCCCTAATTGACAAGAACGCGAGAACCATCCAAATATCGAAGACGCAAACTCTCCTCGAGTGTTATTGTCTTAAGAGTCCTCGGCAGGTTTGGTTTTTGTTTTAACGATTTTGGGGGAAGATTTTTCAATGCGTAATATATGTCGAGCCCTCGCCATCATCATCGCCACCACCAAGGCCCCAAAATTGCCCCGTCCAATAAAAAGCAAAGCAAAACAAAAACCACCACACACAAAAAAAAATCCGACCTTACAGTTTAAAAAGAAAAGGGGGGAAAAAAACAGCGAAGGGTATAATTTTCTTCAATCAGCTGCAGCTCATGACTGCAATTACCCCAAATCTTTCCAAGCCTTGCTGTGATATGCGAGGGACAGGTCTTGGAGCCTCGGTGGGTGGCGGCCTTTCATCTGGATTCTCATACTGTTCGTTATTGTACAGTTTCAAATTAGTGCGGGCAGCAATGAGCAAATTTGATAATTCGGGCTCAAATTAGTTAACGCAATGGGCCAGGAACCGCGAGCGAGGGCTGCACCTTGCCGGAGTTCGGAGACAACGTTAACCGACCCGGTATTTTCTGCAAGACGAGAAAATATCTTTGTGCGTTTGTTATAAAATCGCACTTTTTTTTTTTCCCGGTGCCATCCTTCCCCTGCGGATATGAATGTGATTTTGGATCGGCTTTTTTGTTCCGTTCTTAAAGCGGTTGAAGCAACGACAATGGACGCAATCTATCAACCACAGCTTCTCTTTATTTCGATGCAAAGTTGCGTGGGAATAACGCTGGATGGAATTTGCTGAATACTCGCAAGCCGTTGGCAATCGTGCCTGCGCGGTGCCAACCCGAGATCGGATGTGAGATGGGTAGAAAACGAGGCAGTGGCATCTGGGGTGCAGGAAAAGCTTGCTCCGATTTCCGCAAAACTAGTATGGCTACTGAAGGATCCTAGTGTTTCACCTTAGCGCTGGTTCACCTTGCTCTTAAACCCACCACCACCACCACCACAGCAGACTTGGTTTTTACAGTATATTGATAAAAGATAGTAAAGTCTTAATAAAAAGCAATTAATAAAAATTGCTAAGGCAATCGGTAGAATATAGTTCAAAGTCTCTAATATAGCAAATCAGCCCTGGAAAACAAGGCAGCGTGAACTCCAAAATACAATCCAAAACACAGGATTGAGGCATGAACAAAAGCAAGAATCTTTTTTCCATGAGCAGAGACAAGGCAGAAATTAAGCTTCCAAACTCAACGTTGCTTTGTCTGAAATCTTTCCCTGTTTCTCCCTATTTAACAATGTTTACAGGCTAAGAAAGCATTCCTCTGACCTTGAGTACCCACACCTTTCCCAGCTCTTCTCAGAGAACGCCTGGGACGATGAACTCTTAACCTTAACCTAGTACAGTAGAGTCTTGCTTATCCAACATAAACGGGCCTTGTCTCCTTGCCTTGGAGAGAGTGTGTATGACGTGCAGTCTGCCTGCAGCCGAGCACCACTCTAGAGTAAGAAACAGACCTTGTCTCCTTGCCTTGGAGAGAGTGTGTGTGGCATGCAGCCTGCCTGCAGCCGAGCGCCACTCTAGAGTAAGAAACAGACCTTGTCTCCTTGCCTTGGAGAGAGGGCGTGTGATGTGCAGTCTGCCTGCAGCCGAGCGCCACTCTAGAGTAAGAAACAGACCTTGTCTCCTTGCCTTGGAGAGAGTGTGTGTGGCATGCAGCCTGCCTGCAGCCGAGCGCCACTCTAGAGTAAGAAACAGACCTTGTCTCCTTGCCTTGGAGAGAGTGCGTGTGATGTGCAGTCTGCCTGCAGCCGAGCGCCACTCTAGAGTAAGAAACAGACCTTGTCTCCTTGCCTTGGAGAGAGTGTGTGTGGCATGCAGCCTGCCTGCAGCCGAGCGCCACTCTAGAGTAAGAAACAGACCTTGTCTCCTTGCCTTGGAGAGAGTGTGTGTGACGTACAGTCTGCCTGCAGCCGAGCGCCACTCTAGAGTAAGAAACAGACCTTGTCTCTTTGCCTTGGAGAGAGTGTGTGTGACATGCAGTCTGCCTGCAGCCGAGCGCCACTCTAGAGTAAGAAACAGACCTTGTCTCCTTGCCTTGGAGAGAGTGTGTGTGACGTACAGCCTGCCTGCAGCCGAGCGCCACTCTAGAGTAAGAAACAGACCTTGTCTCCTTGCCTTGGAGAGAGTGTGTGTGACATGCAGTCTGCCTGCAGCCGAGCGCCACTCTAGAGTAAGAAACAGACCTTGTCTCCTTGCCTTGGAGAGAGTGCGTGTGATGTGCAGTCTGCCTGCAGCCGAGCGCCACTCTAGAGTAAGAAACAGACCTTGTCTCCTTGCCTTGGAGAGAGTGCGTGTGATGTGCAGTCTGCCTGCAGCCGAGCGCCACTCTAGAGTAAGAAACAGACCTTGTCTCCTTGCCTTGGAGAGAGTGTGTGTGACGTACAGTCTGCCTGCAGCCGAGCGCCACTCTAGAGTAAGAAACAGACCTTGTCTCCTTGCCTTGGAGAGAGTGTGTGTGACATGCAGTCTGCCTGCAGCCGAGCGCCACTCTAGAGTAAGAAACAGACCTTGTCTCCTTGCCTTGGAGAGAGTGTGTGTGACGTACAGCCTGCCTGCAGCCGAGCGCCACTCTAGAGTAAGAAACAGACCTTGTCTCCTTGCCTTGGAGAGAGTGTGTGTGACGTACAGTCTGCCTGCAGCCGAGCGCCACTCTAGAGTAAGAAACAGACCTTGTCTCCTTGCCTTGGAAAGAGTGTGTGTGACATGCAGTCTGCCTGCAGCCGAGCGCCACTCTAGAGTAAGAAACAGACCTTGTCTCCTTGCCTTGGAGAGAGTGTGTGTGACGTACAGCCTGCCTGCAGCCGAGCGCCACTCTAGAGTAAGAAACAGACCTTGTCTCCTTGCCTTGGAGAGAGTGTGTGTGACATGCAGTCTGCCTGCAGCCGAGCGCCACTCTAGAGTAAGAAACAGACCTTGTCTCCTTGCCTTGGAGAGAGTGCGTGTGATGTGCAGTCTGCCTGCAGCCGAGCGCCACTCTAGAGTAAGAAACAGACCTTGTCTCCTTGCCTTGGAGAGAGTGCGTGTGATGTGCAGTCTGCCTGCAGCCGAGCGCCACTCTAGAGTAAGAAACAGACCTTGTCTCCTTGCCTTGGAGAGAGTGCGTGTGATGTGCAGTCTGCCTGCAGCCGAGTGCCACTCTAGAGTAAGAAACAGACCTTGTCTCCTTGCCTTGGAGAGAGTGTGTATGACATGCAGTCTGCCTGCAGCCGAGCGCCTCTACTTAAATGCCTAAAATAATGGGAAGAGGAGCCTGAGAAACCCCTCCCCCCATAATGAGAAGATAGAAAATGAATCTTTCAGCATCCCAGAGCATTCTGATTTCGGAAAAAAATTGGGCTCTCACCAAAAGATCGGGATCCCCACAGAAAGCCGGGACACAAAACGAGTCAAGGTTTACCCAAATTGCACAACCCTAATATCCACTGATGCGCTGATGCCTCACAAGAAAATGGTTTTTCCTCTTAAGAGATTTTCCATTTCTTTTTTTTTTGCCCCTCCTTCTAGACATGATACATATTTTTAAGAATTAAATTGGAAGGGTGATTGCCCAAACTTTGTAATTGCCTGCAATTTCGCTCGAATTGAGATGAATGTCAAAGTGGCCGATTCCCCGGCCACCCTTGACCTTCCTGGGATAAACAGTTAAGGGTCCAATCTTTATATCAATATCTGGAGGTGAGGGGTCAATGTGTCAGGCTCCTTGAAAGGTTCCAAAACGGCTCATTTGCGACATCCGGCTCCTTGACACCAGGGCTGCAGAATGTCAGCGAGAAAGAAGAAAAAGAGCGAGAGGGGTGCTGATGTGGTGCCTTTGGCTTTCGGGGTTTTCGAAGCCTCTATTTACAGTGGATTTCCAATCCAAATTATGTTTACAACACTCTCGCCCTCCGGAAGCAGGTTCAATGCCAATGACAAGTCTTTCACTTTGGTTAGGCCAAGGGTTAAAATGTTTGTCTAATGTGCCGGGGCCGTTTTGGGGGTCCCACTCATAAACAACACCCTATTATTTCTTTGCTTGCAGGAGGAAATCCAGGAGACATCAGAATTGTTTTGTATTTTGTTACAAGTTTATAATAGTGCTCTATTTTGATAGATACTAGGGTTGTGCATTCGGAGTAAACCTTGACTCGTTTCGTCTCCCAGCTTTCAGCCGGGACTCTGGTTTTTTTTTTTTGTTTGTTTTTTTTGAGCCTCCCGAAATAGGGAGGGCAGATATTTGTTTTCCCTCCAGCGTGCTGAAAGATCCATTTTCTATCGGCCCAGGTTTCCCAGGCTCCACTTCCCATCATTTTAGGCATTGAAGCAGTTTTATTCTAGAGCAGAGGCGCTCAGCTGCAGGCAGGCACACACTTTAAGGAGGCTTCTTACTTAATTCTGTACTCTAAAGAAGAGGCGCTCGGCTGCAGGCATTGAAACAGTTTTATTCTAGAGGTGAGGCGCTCAGCTGCAGGTAGGCACATACTTTAAGGAGGCTTCTTACCTAATTCTATACTCTAGACGAGAGGCGCTCGACTACAGGCAGGCACACACTTTAAAGAGGCTTCTTACCTAATTCTGTACTCTAAAGAAGAGGCGCTCGGCTGCAGGCATTGAAGCGGTTTTATTCTAGAGGAGAGGTGCTCGGCTGCAGGCAGGCACACACTTTAAGGAGGCTTTGTACCTGATTCTGTACTCTAGAGGAGAGGAGCTCGGCTGCAGGCAGGCACACACTTTAAGGAGACTTCTTACCTGATTCTGTACTCTAGACGAGAGGCGCTCGGCTGCAGGCAGGCACACACTTTGAGGAGGCTTCTTACCTGATTCTATACTCTAGAGGAGAGGCGCTTGGCTGCAGGCAGGTACACACTTTAAGGAGGCTTCGTACCTGATTCTGTACTCTAGACGAGATGCGCTCGACTGCAGGCAGGCACACAAGTTAAGCAGTCTTCTTACCTGATTCTGTACTCTAAACAAGAGGTGCTCGGCTGCAGGCAGGCACACACTTTAAGGAGGCTTCTTACCTGATTCTGTACTCTAGATGAAAAGGAAAAAGAGGTGCAGTGGGTTAAACTGCTGAGCTGCTGTACTACGTACTCAGCAGTTCGAATCTGGGGAGCGGGGTGAGCTCCTGCTGTTAGCCTCAGCTCCTGCCAACCTAGAAGTTCAAAAACATGCAAATGTGAGTAGATCAATAGGTACCCAATTGCGTTCTTGACACAGCAAAAACTCAGTAGGATTCCTACGGTTGCCATAAGCATTGACGGGGGATGTGAACCTTGGGAGAGTTTTCTGGGACCATATAATGCGTTGAACTGCAAACTAGACTCAGTTCAATATGGCCGTGCAGATGGGGCCAGGAATGGGGGGAAAGCCGTGCCACGGATGTGTCTGTGACTTTGTGTTTGGAAAGACAGAGCCCGGAGAGCTCATTCGAGAAGTTAGTGACAGAGAGGAAACAGGGCCAGGAATAAATGGCCTGTTGATTTACTCAGGTTACATCATTTTCTTCCCCTCAAGAGCCTATAAATCTCCTGCGCCTTGTAAAAACAGAATTTAGAAACAATCAAGGGCTTCTCGAGGCGACCCCTTGGCTTCCAATTGAGCTATATAGGGCCCGAACTGTGAAGATAGTTTATGGTCATCCCAGCAGTTGAGATAAGGCTCGCTCGCTCCGTATCTCAGGGCTTTAGCTAAATCACAAGCTTCCTGACTTGGCTGTCAACTTGGAGAGTCGTTCATTCACACCGATTCAGCTTTTCCTTCAATTTTGTCAAGGAACTTTCCATGCCATGTTTTGTTGTCAGCTCTAGTTTGTAGTGCGGTTTTCTTGTACTGGTTTTTTGTCTGCTGTGCTTTGAGGAGTTTCTGATTTTTTTACTTCAATCAAAGCAGGTTCTTCACTTTGCTTTACATATTCTGCCAGGGCATCATCATCATCATCATCATCATTATTATTATTATTATTATTATTATTATTATTATTATTATTTTATTATGACACAGCAAACAAGATAGATATGCTGGATTTCATATCACAAAATCACAAGTCGAACACTTCCCAAGTGTCTAGGACTGTGTGATGTATTATTATTATTATTATTATTATTATTATTATTATTATTAATATAAAACTTTGACCAGGGACCACTTGAACAGGGGACCACTTTGACCGGAGACCACTCTCCAACATTAGTACCAACAGGGTTACAAATCAGTTTTTGTTCAATTTTAGATTCGGATTGCTTATTTGGGGTGCTGATTCAGAAAATTGACTTGGATAAACCACATCAGCTCTAGTTTCTGATACAGAACTTTTGCCATCCAGTAGTCGCCATCTGCTCGCCCACAGAAAACCATATTTAATCATCTAGAGCTGATGTGCTCTATCCAATGCAATTTTCTGAATCAGCACCCCAAATAACGCCAGGAAGAAACAAAGACACCAAGGCTCACCCACTTCCAGGCTCCACATGGAACGGTTCTGCTCAGTGGGAAGGAGGAGGAGGAGAAGCAGCAGTCAGGAGGCTTGTTGTGTCTTTCGTAGGTAGTCAACCTCTCCCCTCCCAACATCCCCATTGCCCCGGCACTATAAGAGGGTTTAATGAGAACAGTCGCTTTTGTTGTGACGGTGTAGTCTTTTTATGTAGCCATCCAGATGTTGGACTACAACTCATCAATTGACATCATGACTAGAGCGGATGGGATTTGTCATGGAGTCACATCTGGAAAGATGCCGTTTGTTGTGTTTAGGCTTTGGACTGAGATACAACCTTGTGGATATGATGTCTGATGTTACACCTTTCCCCAACCAGAGCCACAGGTGTCATTGGGTTGCGATTCCCATTATCCCCAGTCTGTATGTTGGACAATGAAAAGGGATGAGAGTTGTCGCTCAATTATGTTAATGTGGGATTTTTGTATTGATAGTGTTTAAATGCAATTTGTGCCGTGCTTGTATTGCAACTGATTGCATCATCCAGAATGTACCATAGTGTGGAAAGAGTTAATTGCCAAGAAGCTATGATGACCTTGATGTGTGGCTGGAACTAGGGACTATCCAGACACGAGTGTTTATTGCATAACGATTGCATCAGTTCAGTTCAGTTGAGTTCTGTCTGCCTAGAGTTTGAGTCAAGTTCTGTTGGAGAACAGAGCAGTCCTGTGTTCGTCTGTTGTCTGCAAGTCTGTTTGTGTTGATCATTCTATTATTATTCTTTTATTATTGCAGTATATTATTCTATTATTACTATTATATTATTATTATATTATTCACTAGCTGTGCCTGGCCACGCGTTGCTGTGGCATAGTCCTAAGTGGCATTTTCTTCGTGGCATTCAAGGTGGCCTAGAGGGGATTCCCCTAGGGATGAAACAGCCAGGCTTTGAAGTTGCAAGGCTATTCAATGGTATTCAGGCTGGCCAACAAGAGAGTCCCCTAGGTATGAAGCAGCCAAGCTTTGAAGCTGCAAGGCCACTCCTTGGAAAGTGACGAGTGTTGTGGCCAAGTTTGGTGCGATTTGGCCCAGTGGTTTTGTTGTTAACTTGGTCCTAATTATGCACATTACATTTGTTTGTAAGAACGTAGAGACGTGGATTAGGGGTTGTGTTGTCAATTTTCTAGGTTGGGGGGCCTTTAGTTTTGTTGTTTTGCCCGGTGGAGCGACGCCATTATCCTAGGTTGGGGGGTCTTTAGTTTTGTTGTTTTGCCCAGTGGAGCGACGCCGCAACGCCATTATCCTTTTATATATATAGATATTATTCACGACTACATTGAAACTACAATAGAGAGAAATCAGCGTGGAAATTGCAAGAGGTACCATAGATTGTTGTACATGGAAATAATGGTAGTAAACAGTTTTGGATTTATTAAATACAGTTATATATTACAATTATATATTTTTGTTATTTAAACTATATATATTGTGAATTTTTTTTTCTCGAAGTGACACACCACACAAGTCATGCTAGGTTTTTTGGTGAATTTTGACACACCAAGCGCAAAAGGTTGCCCATCATTGGTCTATGGCAGGGGTCCTCAAACTTTTAAAGCAGAGGGCCGGTCCACAAGCCTTCAGACTGTTGAGGGGCCAAATTATCATTTGGGGGGGGGAAACCGAACAAATTCCTATGCACACTGCACATATCTTATTTGTAGTGCAAAACAACAATAACAATGAAAGAACAATACAATATTTAAAAATCAAAATAATTTTAACCAACATAAACCTATCGGGATTTCAATAGGAAGTGTGGGCCTGCTTCTGGCCAATGAGATAGTCAGGTTAATTAGGGTTGTTGTTGTTGTTGTTGTTGTTGTTGTTGTGTGTCTTCGAGTCATTTCAGACTTTGGGCGAGCCTAAGTCCAAAATTATTTATTTATTCATTTACTACATTTATTTACTACATTTATATCCCACCCTTCTCACCCTGAAGGGAACTCAGAGCAGCTGTATGCACATACAATATATTATATTATTAGCATAGCACAATATTAGCATTATACTATACTAGCTGTGCCCGGCCACGCGTTGCTGTGGCAAAGTGGTGGTGGTATTGGTTAAAAATTGTTGTGTAATTTTTATTTGACGTTATTTGTATTTTTTAATTAATTTTATTGTAAGTTATCTTTTTATTTATTATATTTTATTATTTTCTTGTATTATTTTTAGTTATTTTCTGTTATTATAGTATTTTATTGTATTAATCTTTTAGTGTTTTTAATTATTTTTTAGTGTTTTTTATTATTTTTTATTGGGTTGCTAGGAGACCAAGTTGGAGGAGCTTAGCCTTCTAACTGGCAGCAATTGGATAAAAGCAATTATTCCTTTCCCTCTAATTAGGACTTTATTTTTCTTTTCTTTTTGTTGTATCAACCTAGAGGCGTGGATGATGGGTTGTGTTGTCAAATTTCGAGGTTGGGGGGCCTGTAGTTTTGTTGTTTTGTGGGTCGCCGTGATGCCATCACTCTTTTATATATATAGATTGAACTATACCACTATACTGTGATATTTTATGTAATATATAACATATAATTAATATTATTATATGGTATTATTGTTAGCATTATATTTTATAAAATGATAATATTCTTATTAATATTATATGTATATACAATATATTATATTATTAAAACTGATATAAAAATATTATATTATAAATGAGGGTGGGGGCCAGGTAAATGACCTTGGAGGGCCGCATCCGGCCCCCGGGCCTTAGTTTGGGGACCCCTGGTCTATGGCAATATAATATGTGTTGGACTTCATTCGTTTCCCTTTTTAAAATAATACAAAGCTTGCGACTTCCCCGCCGGATCCAGACCTCACCGATGCCAAGCAACCAGCTCCGGTTTTGCCGGTGAGCCGGAGGAGATCGGCAGGGCTTTTCATGCCGCCTGACAGTTATCTCCTCAAATGCGTGGCCGGGTTGGTGCGCCTCCTTTCACCAGCTCCCCATAGGACTGACAGCTGTTGGGGGGAGGACTCTGTTTTGTCTCAAGGGGGGAGGGAGGAAAAAGGTGGTCTTTCAGCCGCAGCCAAGGCCACACTCAAGCTCCGGCGGGGACAATGTCCTCTCTGTCTGCGGAAGAAAATAGCTTTGGGGAGGAATCAGTTTTCAGGCAACCGCCACGGCTTTTCCCATTATGGGAGGCCCGACCTGCAGGCGGTTCCTCAGATAACCTACCTGTTATCATTCAATGGGAGTCCTGAATGGGATGCTTGGGTTGCCTCGCAAAAAGAATGCAAAAATGTTGACCGTAGGCATTCCGGATGGTTCGACGTTTCAGTAACACCTATTACTATTGTTGTTGTTGATGATGCTAAGAATCAATCTTATTGTACCAGCCCAAAGTCATGACAATCTATATCTATATATATAAAAGAGTGATGGCATCACGGCAGTGGACAAAACAACAAAAGTAAACACCCCACAACCTCGAAAATTGACATCACAACCCCTCATCCATGCCTCTAGGTTGATACAGCAAAAAGAAAAGAAAAATAAAGTCCTAATTAGAGGGAGAGGAATAATTGTTTTTATCCAATTGCTGCCAGTTAGAAGGCTAAGCTCCGCTCACTTGGTCTCCTAGCAACCCACTCAGCCCAGGGGACTCTTTACCTTAACTACCACCAATTCCTCAATACTTTATTTCCCATACCACCATACTTCGCCACAGCAACGCGTGGCCGGGCACAGCTAGTATATATATAAAAGAGTGATGGCATCACGGCGACCCACAAAACAACGAAACTACAGGCCCTCCAACCTCGAAATTTGACAACACAACCCCTCATCCATGCCTCTAGGTTGATACAGCAAAAAGAAAAGAAAAATAAAGTCCTAATTAGAGGGAGAGGAATAATTGTTTTTATCCAATTGCTGCCAGTTAGAAGGCTAAGCTCCGCTCACTTGGTCTCCTAGCAACCCACTCAGCCCAGGGGACTCTTTACCTTAACTACCACCAATTCCTCAATACTTTATTTCCCATACCACCATACTTCGCCACAGCAACGCGTGGCCGGGCACAGCTAGTATATATATAAAAGAGTGATGGCATCACGGCGACCCACAAAACAACGAAACTACAGGCCCCCCAACCTCGAAATTTGACAACACAACCCATCATCCACGCCTCTAGGTTGATACAACAAAAAGAAAAGAAAAATAAAGTCCTACTTAGAGGGAGAGGAATAATTGTTTTTATCCAATTGCTGCCAGTTAGAAGGCTAAGCTCCGCTCACTTGGTCTCCTAGCAACCCACTCAGCCCAGGGGACTCTTTACCTTAACTACCACCAATTCCTCAATACTTTATTTCCCATACCACCATACTTCGCCACAGCAACGCGTGGCCGGGCACAGCTAGTATATATATAAAAGAGTGATGGCATCACGGCGACCCACAAAACAATGAAACTACAGGCCCCCCAACCTCGAAATTTGACAACACAACCCATCATCCACGCCTCTAGGTTGATACAACAAAAAGAAAAGAAAAATAAAGTCCTACTTAGAGGGAGAGGAATAATTGTTTTTATCCAATTGCTTTCAGTTTAGAGGGCTAATCTCTGCCCACTTGGTCTCCTAGCAACCCACTCAGCCCAGTGTTAATAAAAGAATAAAAAATAAAATAAATACAAATAATCCAATAAAAATAATAAAAAACACTCAAAAAATTAATACAATAAAATACTATAACAAAGTAACGAAAAATAATCCAACAAAATAATAAAATATAATAAATAAAAAAGATAAGTTACAATAAAATTAATTTTAAAAAATACAAATAACGTCAAATAAAAATTCCACAACAACTTTTAACCGATATATATATTCTGTCAACTAACAGATATATATATATATATATATATATATATATATATATATATATATATATAAAAGAGTGATGGCATCACGGCGACCCATACAGGCCCCCCAACCTCGAAATTTGACAACACAACCCATCATCCATGCCTCAAGGTTGATACAACAAAAAGAAAAGAAAAATAAAGTCCTAATTAGAGGGAGAGGAATAATTGTTTTTATCCAATTGCTGCCAGTTAGAGGGCTAAGCTCCGCCCACTTGGTCTCCTAGCAACCCACTCAGCCCAGTGTTAATAAAAGAATAAAAAATAAAATAAATACAAATAATCCAATAAAAATAATAAAAAACACTCAAAAAATTAATACAATAAAATACTATAACAAAGTAACGAAAAATAATCCAACAAAATAATAAAATATAATAAATAAAAAAGATAAGTTACAATAAAATTAATTTTAAAAAATACAAATAACGTCAAATAAAAATTCCACAACAACTTTTAACCGATATATATATTCTGTCAACTAACAGATATATATATATATATATATATATATATATATATATATATATATATATATATATAAAAGAGTGATGGCATCACGGCGACCCATACAGGCCCCCCAACCTCGAAATTTGACAACACAACCCATCATCCATGCCTCAAGGTTGATACAACAAAAAGAAAAGAAAAATAAAGTCCTAATTAGAGGGAGAGGAATAATTGTTTTTATCCAATTGCTGCCAGTTAGAGGGCTAAGCTCCGCCCACTTGGTCTCCTAGCAACGCACTCAGCCCAGGGGACAGACACAAGAGTTTGGAGAGACCCCTAAGGGCCATCCAGCCCAACCCTTTCTACTATGCAGCAGGACACAATCCAAGCATTCCCAACACATGGACAACGTATAAATACTATACAATACTACACAGGGACATAGACCCCCTCTACCCTCACCACTTTCACAGTACACAAATAACCAAATGCATACTAAACATAAAGACAACCATACAACTGACATTCAATACCACCACTACCTCAACAAGTTCTCACCAACACCACCAGACAACGCCACAGCAACGCGTGGCCGGGCACAGCTAGTCTATATATATAAAAGAGTGATGGCATCACGGCGACCCACAAAACAATGAAACTACAGGCCCCCCAACCTCGAAATTTGACAACACAACCCATCATCCATGCCTCAAGGTTGATACAACAAAAAGAAAAGAAAAATAAAGTCCTAATTAGAGAGAGAGGAATAATTGCTTTTATCCAACTGTTGCCAGTTAGAAGGCTAAGCTCCTCCAACTTGGTCTCCTAGCAACCCAATAAAAAACACTAAAAAACAATTAAAAACACTGAAAAATTAATACAATAAAATACTATAATAATAGAAAATAACTAAAAATAATACACGAAAATAATAAAATATAATAAATAAAAAGATAACTTACAATAAAATTAATTAAAAAATACAAATAACGTCAAATAAAAATTACACAACAATTTTTAACCAAGACCACCACCACTTTGCCACAGCAACGCGTGGCCGGGCACAGCTAGTAAGCTATAAAGTACATTCCGAGTAAATAAGAAACAGAAGATACTGGGTTGTTGTATGTTTTCCGGGCTGTACGGCCATGTTCTAGAAGTATTCTCTTCTGACGTTTTGCCCACATCTATGGCAGGCCTCATAACCTCACAACCTCTGAGGATGCCTGCCATAGATGTGGGCGAAACGTCAGGAGAGAATACTTCTGGAACATGGAGATATATTCCTCACAACCTCTGAGGATGCCTGCCATAAATGTGGGTGAAACGTCAGAAGAGAATACTTCGAGAACATGGCCATACAACCCGGAAATCATACAATCCCAGCCATGAAAGCCTTCGACAACAAACAGAAGATACTATTTATTTACTTATCATGTCAGAAGCAAATTGAGGATACAGTTATAATGTAGTTTAAAAATGTATTTAATGTAAAATGTATTTTATTTAATTTTCTATCAGCCCACAATGGGAGCGGCTTCCCAGGCTCCCCTTCCAGTCATAGGAGTTTCAGTTGTTTCTACTCTAGAGGAGTGGCGCTCGGCTGCAGGCAGGTGCATGCTTTAAGGAAGCCTCTTACTTGTTTCTCTACTCTAGAGGAAAGGCGCTCAGCTGCAGGCAGGTGCACGAGCTTTCTGGGCCTGCACACCACACACGCACTCACCAAGGCAAGGAGGCAATTTCTGTTTCTTACTCGAGAGGAGGTACTCGACTGCAGGCAGGTGTGTGATTTAAGGAGGCTTCTTACCCGTTTTTCTACTCTAGAGGAGAGGCGCCCGGCTGCAGGCAGGTGCACGAGCTTTCTAGGCCTGCACGCCACACACGTACTCATCAAGGCAAGAAGGCAAGTTCTGTTTCTTACTCGAGAGGAGGTACTCAACTGCAGGCAGGCGCATGCTTTAAGGAGGCTTCTTACCTGTTTTTCTACTCTAGAGGAGAGGCGCTCAGCTGCAGGCAGGTGCACAAGCATTCTAGGCCTGCACGCCACACACGCACTCATCAAGACAAGAAGGCAAGTTCTGTTTCTTACTCGAGAGGAGGTACTCGACTGCGGGCAGGTGTGTGATTTAAGGAGGCTTCTTACCCGTTTTTCTACTCTAGAGGAGAGGCGCTCAGCTGCAGGCAGGTGCACAAGGTTTCTGGGCCTGCATGCCACACATGCACTCTCCAAAGTAAGGAGGCAAGTTCTGTTTCTTACTCTAGAGGAGGCGCTCAGCTGCAGGCAGGCTGCACACCACACACGCACTCTCCAAGTAAAGGAAGCAAGTTCTGTTTCTTACTCTAGAGGAGGCGCTCGGCTGCAGGCAGGCTGCATGCCACACACACACTCTCCAAGGCAAGGTGGCTGCTCACGATTGGCTCCCGCTTGCTTTTGTGTCGAGCTGATTTTCGTGCAAGGACAGGGCTTTCCATTACGTGCTCCCAAAGGACGAAAGTCATGATAAAAACGAATGTAATGGGTTTCGCGCACAACTCTAGTGCGCAGCATGGAGATCATGGAGCAGAGCTGGTCTTCCAAAGCCTTGGCAACTACCTTTAGTGGGCATCACAGGAAAGGCGGCTCTGGAGAAGGGCTCTGAGGTGGAGATATGACAAGGAACCAAATGACAAAGGTGCAAATGATGAAGCCCGGTGTCTGTGTCAAGTCCGCTCGAGTGCCTTCCATGCTGCACCAGCTCTTTTTTAAATTTAATTTTGTATGTTATTCCACCCCCATCTTGGCAGGCAAGAAAGTTTCAAAGGCATTTTTATCGGGTTTCACGGCCAGGCTACTTGAGTTCGGAGATGTCTCCTGGGTTGGAGATTGTGACACATACTTCAGGCCAGCACCATGCCTGGCATGCCAGGGCTCACTTAAAGGGGCAGAGATGGAAACAACGCCGCAGCCTGCAGCCTTCATCCTATCGGTTTCCCCAAATTTGTGTATCACAGGACAATCTCTCCAAACCGTGAGAGTTAGGCTGGCACAACTAATTGTCTCTCCCCTTTTCCAGGTGGGTTCAAACGACGCGTTCCCACTCAGCTCGGCAAGGGTTAAGCCAACCCCGCCGAGCTTGACAAGTACAAGGTGAAGTGGGTGGTCAGTGAAGTCTGAAAGACACCCTTAACCCCTCTTGGCTGAGAATCCGAGCTGTTGTTCTCGCCGCTGAACCCGCACATCATCACTTGGTGATAGGAATCGAAATGAGGCGGCTGAAGCCGGCCAAAGCTTCCCTCCTGAAAGAGCTTCGAGCAAAGGCTTTTCATCCAGGAAAAGAGAGACAAGGGAGGGAGGGATTCGGTCCTGTTTGGCCCCCTTCCCCGGCTTTGGCTCGAGCACAGAATTATACACTTGGAAGGGACCCCCAAGGGCCACCCAGACCACCCCCTTCTGCCAGGCAGGAACACCAAATCTGCTTTCGACGGATTCCCGATTCATTTCCTACCCAAGACAACCTTTGTATGTTTTTGAGAAATCCATGCTAGCGTTTAGGATTGTGCACAGAATTCCTTATGTTTACCCGATTTAATTCGGTACCTTCGGATCTTTGGGAGAATGTAATGATAAGCTCAGTTTTGCCAGGCAGGAACACCAAATCTGCTCTCGACAGATTCCCGATTCATTTCTTGCCCAAGACAACCTTTGTATGTTTTTGAGAAATCCATGCTAGCGTTTAGGGTTGTGCACAGAATTCCTTACGTTTCTCCGATTTAATTCGGTACCTTCGGATCTTTGAGAGAATGTAATGATAAGCTCCGTTTTGCCAGGCAGGAACACCAAATCTGCTCTCGACAGATTCCCGATTCATTTCCTACCCAAGACAACCTTTGTATGTTTTTGAGAAATCCATGCTAGCTTTTAGGGTTGTGCACAGAATTCCTTGCGTTTACAAGATTTAATTCGGTACCTTCAGTACTTTGGGAGAATGTAACGGGAAGCTCCCAGCCAATACGAAAATCAGCTTAACATGAATGCAAGCGTGAACTGATTCCAGCTCCTTGCCTGCTTTTCATAAGCAGCCTCCTTGCTTTGGAAAGAGTGTGTGTGTGGGGCGTGCAGGCCCAGAAAGCTCATGCGCCTGTCTGTAGCCAAGTGCCTCCTCTAGAGTAAGAAACAGAACTAAATTGTAAGTCGCTCGGAGCACTCTGGTGGAGAGCGACTAATTAAGAAATAAAGTGAAGTGAAGTGAAGTGAAGTGAAGAGTGTGTGTGGCGTGCAGCCAGCCTGCAGCCGAGCACCTCCTCTAGGGTAAGAAACAGAACTTGCCTCCTTGCCTTGTAGAGTATGTGTGTGGCATGCAGCCTGCCTGCAGCCGAGCACCTCCTCTAGAGTAGGAAACAGAACTTGCCTCCTTGCTTTGGAGAGAATGTGTGTGGCGAGCAGCCTGCCTGCAGCCGAGCGCTTCCTCTAGAGTAAGAAACAGAACTTGCCTCCTTGCCTTGGAGAGAGTGTGTGTGGCATGCAGCCTGCCTGCAGCTGAGCGCCTCCTCTAGAGTAAGAAACAGAACTTGCTTCCTTTCCTTGGAGAATGCATATGTGGTGTGCAGCCTGCCTGCAGCCGAGCGCCTCCTCTAGGGTAAGAAACAGAACTTGCCTCCTTGCTTTGGAGGGTGTGTGTGTGGCATGCAGCCTCCTTGCAGCCGAGCGCCTCCACTAGAGTAAAAATCACTTATTTATTGCCTTCCCGCCAAAGCGGTACCTATTGATCTACTCACACTTGCATGTGAGGTTGGCAGAAGATGGGGTTAACAGCAGGAGCTCACCCTGTCCTTTGGATTTGAACCTCTCACCTTCCAGTCAGGAAGTTCTGCAGCTTTGCAATTTAATACCAAGACGTGGGCATATGTATGAGATCCGCAGTGCAATCTCATGCATGTCTTTCCAGGGAAAATATAGACATGGAAATAGTATGTCAAGAATATATTCAGAAATCCCAAACACCAGATATGCCCGTATCAATGAAGTATGCATTAGTCGCAATGTTCCTGAGGTGGGCTCAGGTATGAGATCCACAGTGCCATCCTATCCATGGCTCTCAGGTGTTCAAGTGAAGGCAAAGAGTGGGTGACGTGTCCCGGATCTTCTTGGGACCGAGCCTTAATATTCGATCGGGGTGCGTAACAGTATACGTCGCTGCTCTTTGGGCTGAAGAACGTCCCTTTCTGCTTGGCTGCGGAAAGGAGGTTTCCCTGTCAGTGTTAAGTTTAATGTCTCTTCCTTATCAGATCGAGGCGGGTTGGGGTTTCGCCGCTCTGATTCCTGCCTTTCTCCTGCCATTCATCGGGGCTTCCTGTGCGCTGAAAGTCAAGCTGCCATTCACAAAAGCCTGCGAGGCCCTTATCGCCTTACCTCTTGACCCGGGATCATGGCTGCCAGGGAGAGAAACCGGGTTTAGTTTCTTTGCCAGGAGAGCAAACAGGTGACAAAGTCCTTGGAGAAAGGAATTCCTCCTTTTCTTTCTTTCTTCCTCCTTTCTCATTCTGGTGGTCTAGAATGGAGTGGGGATTGAGCATGACCTCACAGGCTATTAAGGAGAAAAGAAACAAAGAAAGAACCCATGCTCGTCGAACCATTGTTTTTCTTCTCTGGAGGAAGTGTGAATGGCTCACAGGACAGCAAGAATTTGAATATTTCTAATATTCAAGAATTTAATGTGTTGTCGAAGGCTTTCGTGGCGGGGATCACAGGGTTGTTGTATGTCTTTCGGGCTATGTGGCCGTGTTCCAGAAGTATTCTCTCCTGACGTTTCACCCACATCTATGACAGGCATCCTCAGAGGTTGTGAGGAATATATCTCCATGTTCCAGAAGCATTCTCTCCAGACGTTTCGCCCACATCTATGGCAGGCATCCTCAGAGGTTGTGAGGAATATATCTCCATGTTCCAGAAGTATTCTCTCCTGACATTTCTCCCACATCTATGGCAGGCATCCTCAGAGGTTGTGAGGAATATATCTCCATGTTCCAGAAGTATTATCTCCTGACGTTTCACCCACATCTATGGCAGGCATCCTCAGAGGTTGTGAAGAATATATCTCCATGTTCCAGAAGTATTCTCTCCTGACGTTTCTCCCACATCTATGGCAGGCATCCTCAGAGGTTGTGAAGAATATATCTCCATGTTCCAGAAGTATTCTCTCCTGACGTTTCGCCCACATCTATGGCAGGCATCCTCAGAGGTTGTGAAGAATATATCTCCATGTTCCAGAAGTATTCTCTCCTGACATTTCTCCCACATCTATGGCAGGCATCCTCAGAGGTTGTGAGGAATATATATCCATGTCCCAGAAGTATTCTCTCCTGACATTTCGCCCACATCTATGGCAGGCATCCTCAGAGGTTGTGAGGAATATATCTCCATGTTCCAGAAGTATTCTCTCCTGATGTTTCTCCCACATCTATGGCAGGCATCCTCAGAGGTTGTGAAGAATATATCTCCATGTTCCAGAAGTATTCTCTCCTGACGTTTCTCCCACATCTATGGCAGGCATCCTCAGAGGTTGTGAGGAATATATATCCATGTGCCAGAAGTATTCTCTCCTGACGTTTCGCCCACATCTATGACAGGCATCCTCAGAGGTTGTGAGGAATATATCTCCATGTGCCAGAAGCATTCTCTCCAGACGTTTCTCCCACATCTATGACAGGCATCCTCAGAGGTTGTGAGGAATATATCTCCATGTTCCAGAAAGAGCATATTTCATAAAAACGTAAAACAGTAAGAAGTAAAGGATTTTTTTCCCGAATGTTAAATTAAAATATTTTTCCAATAAGAAAGGCAAAGGGCCAACAAAAATGAATTGGTGGGCCGAAAGTGGCCCGCGGGCTGCTGGTCGGACCACACTGTCTTAAAAGTACAGAAAATAGAGACTAAAAATCAAATTAATATACATTAAACATTTTTTTAAAAAACATCACATTCAACATTAAAATCACATCATCCGAAAATCATAATCCAAGGCTGTTCTGTCATCAATTACAGTAGAGTCTCGCTTATCCAATGTAATCGGGCCGGCAGAATGTTGGATAAGCAAATATGTTGGATAATAAGGAGAGATTAAGGAGAAGCCTATTAAACGTCAAATTAGGTTATGATTTTACAAATTAAGCACCAAAACATCATGTTATACAACAAATTTGACAGGAAAAGTAGTTCAATACACAGTAATGCTATGTAGTAATTACTGTATTTACATATTTAGCACCAAAATATCACACTATATTGAAAACACAGACTACAAAAATACGTTGGATAATCCAGAATGTAGGAGAAGCGAGTGTTGGATAAGTGAGACTCTACTGTATACGTTATTGCACTATACTAGTTACCGGAAAACTTGATCCCAACGCCATGTTTTTCCTTGCCTTCTGAAGGATAGAACCGTGAAAATTATTTTTAAAGTATTTTAAAAACTCTAAAATGCAGGACAGTAAATAAAGAGAAACACTCAGAAAACAGAGAAAAGCCAGACAGGAAACAATCAGGGCCAGCTAACACTTCTCAACACTGTTGGTGTCCCCTTTGTGAGATTCCTAGAAGCATCTACTAGACTAGACATTGCGGCTTGTTTCGATCCATACATAGCCATCTTATGCTCCTTTGTTCACACTTTAATAATACTAATACTAATACTCATCACGATAGGTGCGTTTTTGCCTGTCATGCTTCTGTTTGTTTCCCCAGCTGTTTCCCCAGTGTGTGTTTCTTCCTCTGATGGCATCCCTCCGGCTATTAATTTCATAAAAAGATCATTGTTCCTCCAGATGATCTTTACAGAAACATGTCCCTGGAGGACGGGAACATTTAGTTAATAATTTAACACTGCGCTGTCTGCAGTTTTTTTCCTTCCCTCCCCAAACCCAAAACGCGATCGATGAGGCAAACAATTGGTTTATTGAATCTCCTGCAGGCTTCTTTTTTTTTTCGTTCTGAAAATGCAAAGGGATACATATATATATATATATATGTATGCACAAATACACACGCTAAATCAATGCCGGTTGCCAAAAAATAATTGTTTTCTTTTCTAAGGGAACGTTCAAGACACTATCAGATGCGCTGACCCATAGCGCTGATATTTTTTTTTTTGAAGAGCGCGGAAAACAACTTGGCATTTTATTGACGGTCTCTTTCGAGCCTCGGAGGGCTTTCGACTTGCAGCCCGTAATATCAGTCTTAAATTTCCCAATAATATTTCGAGACAATGGCCTGGCATCCTATTGGGAAGTGAGGCCATTGCAAAGTGACTTAGTTGAATGTCACTATTGTTCGGGACTCGTAGGATGTCGTAAGGAAGAGAAGCAATGGATCAATGGGTTCGGATTAGAGGAAAGGAGATTCCACCTGAACATTAGGAAGAACTTCCTGACCATAAGGATTTCAGTAAATGTATTAATATAGTGTTGAAATAGTGCTGGGAGTTCAAAGCTGTGTGTTGTAATCTAGAAGTGAAGAGGTTGAATGCATAGAGTGGGAATGAATTGCTAGAGAGTAACTTTGGGAAAGTCCGGTTTCTAGCTGGATGAAGTACAGTAGAGTCTCACTTATTCAACATAAACGGGCGCAGCGTGTTAAAGCGCTGAGATGCTGGACTTGTTGACCGAAAGGCCGACGGTTCGAATCCAGGGAGCGGAGTAAGCTCCGCTGTTAGCTCTAGCTTCTGCCAACCTAGCAGTTCGAAAACATGCAAATATGAATAGATCAATAGAAAACATGCAAATGTGAGTAAATCAATTAGAAAATATATAACCGAATAATGGTGCAGCATGTTAAAGCGCTGAGATGCTGGACTTGTTGACCGAAAGGCCGGCGATTCGAATCCGGGGAGTGGAGAAAGCTCTGCTGTCAGCTCCAGCTTCTGCCAACCTAGCAGTTCGAAAACCTGCAAATATGAATAGATCAATAGAAAACATGCAAATGTGAGTAAATCAATTAGAAAATATATAACCGAATAATGGTGCACGATGTTAAAGTGCTGAGATGCTGGACTTGTTGACCGAAAGGCCGGCGATTCGAATCCGGGGAGTGGAGAAAGCTCTGCTGTCAGCTCCAGCTTCTGCCAACCTAGCAGTTCGAAAACATGCAAATGTGAGTAGATTAATAGGTACTGCTCCGGTGGGAAGGTAACAGTGTTCCATGCAGTCATGCCAGTGGCCACATGGACCTTGGAGGTGGCTATGGACAACGCCGGCTCTTTGGCTTAGAAACTGAGACAAGCACCGACCCGCAGAGTTAGACACGACTAGACTTCTTGTCAGGGGAAAACCTTTACTTTTTAATTATAATATTTTTTCTAATATTACAGTAGAGTCTCACTTATCCAACATAAACGGGCCGGCAGAACGTTGGATAAGCGAATATGTTGGATAAGAAGGAGGCATTAAGGAAAAGCCTATTAAACATCAAATTATGTTATGATTTTACAAATTAAGCACCAAAACATCATGTTAGACAACAAATTTGGCAGAAAAAGTAGTTCAATACGCAGTAATGCTATGTAGTAATTACTGTATTTATGAATTTAGCACCAAAATATCACGATGTATTGAAAACCTTGACTACAAAAATGCGTTGGATAATCCAGAACGTTGGATAAGTGAGTGTTGGATAAGTGAGACTCTACTGTAGTTTGAGATAAGGATGGAATGTTCACTCCTGAATGCCTGAGCGAAGGAATCGGACGGACTCTGGTGATCATCCGATTTGTCTTGTAAACAAAGATTGAGCCGCTTTTAACAGCTGAACCAAGGAGTCCTGAAGTAAAGTTATTCCGTGCATTCTGAGCAGACAGCCAGAATTGTCGCGGAAGGTGATTCATCTTAATCAACAATTGATGAAGGAGACTCTTCAACCGTGAAACTCTCTGCCTCGGGGACCAGTGGAGGCTCCTTCTTTGGAGGCTTTTACACAGGCTGGATGGCCATCTGTCAGGGTTGCTTTGATTGTGCTTTTCCTGAATAGTAATGGGTTGGACTAGATGGCTCATGTAGTCTTCTCCAACTCTGTTATTCTATGACTCGTATTCTTGGGAGGAGAGGAGACATCATGTAAGCCACACCAGTAGTGCAGCATTTGTTCAACCGTCCCAGAATGCACCATGTCCTACTGTGCCCCCCTTCAATTCCCCAGTGGGACCTCTCATGTGGTATTCCACTATTTGTTTATTTGCAGTATTTATATTCCGCCCTTCTTTCTCACCCCGCAGGGGACTCAGGGCGGATCACAATGTGCCAACATTCAATGTCATATGAACGTAGAGACAGAGACACAGAGGCAATTTAACCTTCTCCGTCTAGTATGGATGCATGTTGTATCAGCCTCGTTGTAAAGTTATGCAGCATATCGTCCGGTGCAAAATCTCAGCGGGTGGGTATGTGTGTAGGTATTAGGGATGTCCACGATATATATTTCCTTTGTTTCCTTCGTGCATTTGTTTCGTTTCGACCGTCCGTCGACACGAAACGAATGATGACATTTTCGTAGGAAACGAGAGGAGACACGAAAACGAAAGCTGCACAGTCATCGTGCTTGCTTTCGTTTTCCTTTCGTTTCGGGCTATGTAACAATAAGCAGGTACTGACAGAGGGCTGCTTTCCCATTACAGCTGGTGATGATGATGATAATAATAATAATAACAACAACAATGGTTACTCTGGGACCCTAAGCTGGGTCTGAGAGAGATCTACTTCCTCATGACAGCTGATGTGTGCCAATGGGTGTTAATAATAATATTAATATTAATAAAAATGGTTACTCTGGAGAAGACCCAAACATTTTAAAAGTTGGTGGGCTAAGAGGGGTCGAAATGCCGTGTACTTCATTCTTCTCTTACACTATGTACTGGGATGCTATTAACGAACTGGAGCCCCCGGCGGTGCAATATGTTAAAGCCTTGTGACTTGAAGGTTGGATTACTGACCTGAAGGCTGCCAGGTTCAAATCCAACCCAGGGAAAATGCGGATGAGTTCCCTCTGTCAACAAATTTGACAGAAAAAGTAGTTCAATACGCAGTAATGCTATGTAGTAATTACTGTATTTACAAATTTAGCTCCAAAATATCACAATGCATTGAAAACATTGACTACAAAAATGCGTTGGATAATCCAGAACGTTGGATAAGTGAGTGCTGGATAAGTGAGACTCTACTGTACTAGCAGTGCCCAGCCACGCGTTGCTGTGGCAAAGTGTGGTGATATGGGAAATAAAGTATAGAAGAACACAACTGAGGGAGCTGCTAGGACACTAACTGAGCAAGGCCTACAGGGGGCTGGCAGCCAGGGGGATAACGGCTCTTCCTCGTCCTCTGTAATTTGGACTTTATTTTTTCTAGGTTTTTAAATTAAAAGACATAGATTGGATGACTAAGTCTTTTGTGGCCAAATTTGGCGTGATTTGGTTCAGTGATTTTGTTGTTTACTCCATGGGGAAAATGCATATATATATATATATATATATATATATATATATATACTCCATGGCAGTTCAAGTGTGGTCAAAGTAGATTAATTTTCCAGTGGACAAAAAAGCATTGCCAATGCCGAGGAAAAGAGTGCCTGCGTATCTCATAGGATCGGTTAAATATTGGAGGCCACGTCCTGGGCCGCCTTGCAAAGGATCTGCCGCAAGGGCTCTCGGGTAGCACGCTGCTCTATTGATGCCTCTAAATATAGATCGCATCAACTGTACTTTCTTCAGCATGGTTTTCAATGAGTGAGGAGTTGGACAAAAAAGCATTGCTAGTACTGAGGAAAGGAGTGCCTGCGTATCTCATAGGATCGGTTAAATATTTGAGGCCACGTCCTGGGCCGCCTTGCAAAGGATCTGCCGCAAGGGCTCTCG
The DNA here is from genome assembly GCF_035594765.1 of Anolis carolinensis. NCBI lineage: Eukaryota > Metazoa > Chordata > Lepidosauria > Squamata > Anolidae > Anolis > Anolis carolinensis. Next base: position 11,244,278 of record NW_026943826.1, read on the forward strand.
GGTTGCACGCTGCTCTATTGATGCCTCTAAATATAGATCGCATCAACTGTACTTTCTTCAGCATGGTTTTCAATGAGTGAGGAGATAGCAATGAGTGAGGAGTTGGACAAAAAAGCATTGCTAGTGCCGAGGAAAGGAGTGCCTGCGTATCTCATAGGATCAGTTAAATATTGGAGGCCACGTCCTGGGCCACCTTGCAAAGGATCTGCCGTAAGGGCTCTTGGGTTGCACGCTGCTCCATTGATGCCTCTAAATATAGATCGCATCAACTGTACTTTCTTCAGCATGGTTTTCAATGAGTGAAGAGATAGCAACTGGTAGATGGTAGATGTTCAGTAAATGAGAGCTGGTAGGGGAAAACGGGTGCCATTTTTGGAATTTACACAATAGACTTGTGCACGGATTTCGTTACCTCCATTTCGTTCTGTACCTTTGTATAGAGAGAGAGTAAATATACGCTTCATGGCAGTTCATGTGTGGTCAAAGTAGATTAATTTTCCAGTGGACAAAAAAGCATTGCTAGTGCCGAGGAAAGGAGTGCCTGCGTATCTCATAGGATCGGTTAAATATTGGAGGCCATGTCCTGGGCCGCCTTGCAAAGGATCTGCCGCAAGGGCTCTCGGGTTGCACGCTGCTCCATTGATGCCGGTCCCATGTCTCCTCCCGGACGTTGTGTGCCCTATGGTTCTGAGTGATTGCCTTGCTGCCTTTTGACCGCCCCCCAGCCCTTCGCATAAAGCAGCCGAGATGGAAGTTAATATTTATGCCCAGTGCCTGTTTGCGATGGTGGGGAGGGAGGGCAGGCTTATGGCTCATTGTTCCCCCGTTCCTCTCCCGAAAAAAAAGAATATATGTGGCAGTGACATAAAGCCAACCTTACCCCGAAGCGTGACTCAACGCCACGCTGCGTCTCCTTTTGTTCCTCCGGAAGAGAATGCACAGCTTCTGCCACTTAAATGGGCCATTTTTCTCACAAAATATAGCTTTCGCCCCAAAAAAAGGGGGGAAAAATACCTTTTTTGGAACAAGATCCTCGCTAAGGTAAGAAGTCCTGGCACCGTTTAGTTTGGCTCTCCCGCTGTTTTGAGAGCAGGCCTTTTCTTCCCAGTGTCCAACCTATAATAGGGGCAAATGAGCAATATGTATACTCGCTCCAAAGACTGTATTTTGGGGAAATTAAATGGATTCGACCTGGGCTCGCGTCACGTGGCCGCAAAGAGAGTTCTGGATGGAAGGAGGGCGGAATAAAGACCTGGAAATTATACGAGGGTTGAATGAAAAGTCCTGCCTCCGCCTTCGTTACTTGGGTTTGGATGGGAATATTTTAATAAATCAGACGCAAAAATCCTTAGAATGAAAAGTCATGCCTCCGCCTTCGTCACTTGGGTTTGGATGGGAATATTTTAATAAATCAGACGCCGAAATAATCCTTAGAATGTGCTCTTTAACAACCACTATTCACTTTCCCACATCATCACCAGACAATTGGATACATTTCCGCCAATGATGAACAAGTTTTCTGAAGCCGTCACGGAAGAAGTCGACACTCGGTTTCCGCAACCGACATCTCGCAATCCGCATCGTGCACAGATCTTCCGACAGCCAAGCAACGCAATAATGTGACACACTCGTTTTTGTGAAATTTCTCTCTGCGTGATACGGCGATCGTCCTGAATCAATCTGTCCACCTTTTGCTTGTGAAACTCGGCGGTTGTTGTCACAGGACGTCCAACTCTTTGTTTGTCACGCAAGTCAGATGTAGAGGAGAGTCTCCTGAACAAGCCAGGACTTGCCGCAGACCAGGACTGCGATCTTTATGAAGGTGGAGGCATTACTTTTCATTCAACCCTCGTAGGAACGGGTCTTGGATTGTAATAGCTGTAGGGAAGAGTGTCAATGGAAAGGGACAACTGGACCGAATTTGTTTGTCATTCCTTTTCCTTCTGTCGAATTGTCTCCGGCGATGAACTTGTCTCTTTGCCACATTCCAAAACTCAAGGACTTCTCCCCGCAGTGAGATAAGGAGAGATAAGTCTTCTTGGCCAAGAAGGTGTCAATAGGAAGCTCCCCGACACATGAGGAGTCCGGAAAAGGTGCTGATGTGTGCGGCCTTGCTTAATGAGGTCACCCCACAAGTCACAGAACCCCGCAGATAACCTTGCAAATCCCAGTCGGGTCAAGATTGCTGCCCTTCGTCATTCTTTCATTGCCGCCCGAGGGAAACAACAGAAGCCGTCCTCCAGCAATTCCAATAAAAGCAACAGCGGAGGGTTTCGTTCTCTTTTCCAAGCTATTCATCCTGTCAGAAGTAAACTAATGGTACAGTTATAATATATTAAAATGTAATGTATTTTTAAAGGATTTAGCCCCAAAACTTTTGCATCCAAAATATGCAAAAGCAGGATACGTATCGTTGAGCATTCAGCTCACAGCAAGCAGACCGTGAAGTTCCATGTGGCTGTAAAGAATTTAGAGCTTAGGAGGCAAAGATACAAAAATGGGAAACTTATAGTTGAGCATTCAGCTCACAGCAAGCAGAGCGTGAAGTTCCATGTGGCTATAAAGAATTTAGAGCTTAGGAAGCAAAGATCCAGAGTTCAGAATGTTAGAAAGTCCTGAAAACACAGCAAAGCACCCAAAAATACAAAAGCAGGATACCTATAGTTGAGCATTCAGCTCACAGCAAGCAGAGCGTGAAGCGCCACATGGCTGTAAAGAATTTAGAGCTTAGGAGGAAAAGATCCAGAGTACAGAATGTTAAGAACTCCCCAAAACACAGCAAAGCTCCCAAAGATATAAACGCAGGATACTTATCGTTGAGCATTCAGCTCACAGCAAGCAGAACATGAAGTGCCATGTTGCTGGAAAAAAATTAGAGCTTGGGATGCAAATATCCAGAGTTCGGAAAATTAGGAACTCCCCAAAACACAGCAAAGCTCCAAAAGAAATAAAAGCAGGATACTTATAGTTGAGCATTCAGCTCACAGCAAGCACAGCGTGAAGTGCCATGTGGCTTTAAAGAATTTAGAGCTTTGGAGTCAAAGATCCAGAGTTCAGAATGTTAGGAACTCTCCAAAACAAGGCAAAGCACCCAAATTATAAAAGCAGGATATTATAGTTGAGCATTCGGCTCACAGCAAGCAGAGCGTGAAGTGCCATATGGCTGTAAAGAATTTAGAGCTTAGGAGGCAAAGATCCAGAGATGATGATGATGATGATGATGATGATGATGATGATGATGATAAATTTATTTATATCCCACCACCGTCTCCCCCGGAGGGGACTCAGGGCAGCTCATGGAAATATCAGATACAAAACAATAACAATGTACAATACATCAATAAACAATAACTTATATACTTATAGTTGAGCATTCAGCTCACAGCAAGCAGCGCGTGAAGTACCATGTGGCTGTAAGGAGGCAAACATGCAGGGTTCAATCTTTAAAACTACAAAAGGTTTATTTACAAAAATAATAACTACATTGTTTAATAGTAAAGAACTTATATATGTATAGTTGAGCATTCAGCTCACAGCAAGCAGCGCGTGAAGTGCCATGTGGCTGTAAGGCGGCAAACATGCAGGGTTCAGTCTTTAAAATTACAAAAGGTTTATTTACAAAAAATAATAACTACATTGTTTAATAGTAAAGAACTTATATATGTATAGTTGAGCATTCAGCTCACAGCAAGCAGCGCGTGAAGTGCCATGTGGCTGTAAGGCGGCAAACATGCAGGGTTCAGTCTTTAAAATTACAAAAGGTTTATTTACAAAAAATAATAACTACATTGTTTAATAGTAAAGAACTTATATATGTATAGTTGAGCATTCAGCTCACAGCAAGCAGCGCGTGAAGTGCCATGTGGCTGTAAGGCAGCAAACATGCAGGGTTCAATCTTTAAAACTACAAAAGGTTTATTTACAAAAATAATAACTACATTGTTTAATAGTAAAGAACTTATATATGTATAGTTGAGCATTCAGCTCACAGCAAGCAGCGCGTGAAGTGCCATGTGGCTGTAAGGCGGCAAACATGCAGGGTTCAGTCTTTAAAATTACAAAAGGTTTATTTACAAAAAATAATAACTACATTGTTTAATAGTAAAGAACTTATATATGTATAGTTGAGCATTCAGCTCACAGCAAGCAGCGTGTGAAGTGCCATGTGGCTGTAAGGCGGCAAACATGCAGGGTTCAGTCTTTAAAATTACAAAAGGTTTATTTACAAAAAATAATAACTACATTGTTTAATAGTAAAGAACTTATATATGTATAGTTGAGCATTCAGCTCACAGCAAGCAGCGCGTGAAGTGCCATGTGGCTGTAAGGCGGCAAACATGCAGGGTTCAGTCTTTAAAATTACAAAAGGTTTATTTACAAAAAATAATAACTACATTGTTTAATAGTAAAGAACTTATATATGTATAGTTGAGCATTCAGCTCACAGCAAGCAGCGCGTGAAGTGCCATGTGGCTGTAAGGCAGCAAACATGCAGGGTTCAGTCTTTAAAATTACTGGGAGTTGGACTGGATGGCCCTTGGGGTCTCTTCCAACACTCGGATTCTACAAAGGGTGAGGCTTCCTCTGGACATCTTTGTCCCGAGTGCCAGCCGAATGTTACGACCGCATGTATATTTTATAGCCTGCCGATCTGGAGTGAAGATTGGGTTTCCCGGCTTCTTCTTCGTGTGACTCGAAAACGGGTCCTGAAACGCGAGCCCGGTGCCCGACTCCAGCTGGGCCCGGCCTTTTTTGCAAAGCCAGATGGGAAACAGCTGCCTCGCCGAGTTGAGGAGACTTCCGTGAGTGACGGATGGAGCAGATGCTGGTTTGGGAGACTTATCCCATCTTCCATTCCTTGCACCTTAGGACAACATATCCCCGGGGAGGGCGGAAGAAGCAAATCATGATGTTTTATGGCCATGCGAAATACAAAATATATGTCTATGTGACAGTAATCGACGACATGAGTCATAGATCTCATTCAAAGACAACCAGAAACATCTACTATATATACTCGAGTATAAGCCGACCCGATTATAAGCCGAGGCACCTAATTTTACTACCAAAAAAAATATTGGGTAAACATTGACTCAAGTATAAGTATAATAGAGTGAAATAATAAATGTACTAATAATAATTAATAGAGTAAAATTACAAATGTAATAATAATAATTAATAGAGTAAAATAACAAATGTAATAACACCAATAATAATCGAGAAAAATAATAAATGTACTAATAATAATTAAAATAACAAATGTAATAATACCAATAATAATAGAGAAAAATAATAAATGCAATAATAATAATTAATAGAGTAAAATAACAAATGTAATAACACCAATAATAATCGAGAAAAATAATAAATGTACTAATAATAATTAATAGAGTAAAATAATAAATGTAATAATACCAATAATAATAGAGTAAAATAATAAATGTAATATTACCAATAATAGAGAAAAATAATAAATGTAATAATAATAATTAATAGAGTGAAATAAACATAATAGTAACAATAATAATAGAGGAAAAATAATAAATGTAATAATAATAATTAATAGAGTAAAATAACAAATGTAATAATACCAATAATAATAGAGAAAAATAATAAATGCAATAATAATAATTAATAGAGTAAAATAACAAATGTAATAATACCAATAACAATAGAGTAAAATAATAAATGTACTAATAATAATTAATAGAGTAGAATAATAAATGTACTAATAATAATTAATAGAGAAAAATAATAAATGTAATAATACCAATAATAATAGAGAAAAATTATAAATGTACCATATATATTCGAATATAAGCTGACCCAAATATAAGCCAAGCAGGACCCTCACCCAAGTATAAGCCGAGGTGGGCTTTTTCAGCCCTAAAAAGGGCTGAAAAACTCAGCTTATATTCAGGTATATACGGTACTTTACATTAAAATATATTTGCCTTTAGATCATACTCTCAAGAGACAAACATGAGCAGTCTTCTTGAACAATAACATAGTGGGTTTACTCATAAACTTCATGTACTCAGCATACAGGTACTTTGCATACTAATCCGTTGAATCCATGGGTGGAGAATCTGTGAATACGGAGAATTGTTGCTCTTTAGTTTTCACCCAATTTGGGTCCCCAGATGATATTGAACAACAACTCACACCACTTTTGATGATCCATACAGACTGGGAGTGATGGAAATGTCTCTCCCGCAAGCATTGTGACCTGGGAACCCGAACCAGGCGGCCGAGAGCATTCTCGTATTGATTGGAAGGAACCGGCCAATTCCTTGGCTGCAGGCTCCTGGTATGATTCTTAATATTATTAATTGGGAACCATGACCCCGGTTAATTGAACTTGGAAAGCCCTTTGGGCGAAAACGAGGGTAGAAATAAATTACACACGGAATAGGAGGCGTGAGATCAAGAGCGAACTGAACAGGGTCCCCACCCTAAGACCAACAGAAATACGAGGGTCGAAATAAAAGTAATGCCACCGCCTTCGTCACTTGGGTTTGGATGGGAATATTTTAATAAATCAGACGCAGAAATAATCCTTAGAATGCGCTCATTAATGACCACTATTCACTTTTCCACATCGTCACCAGACAATCGGATACATTTCTGCCAACGATGGACAAGTTTTCTGAAGAAGTCGACACTCGGTTTCCGCAACCGACATCTCACAGTTCTCTCAATATTTTAATAAATCAAACGCAGAAATAATCCTTAGAATGTGCTCTTTAACTACCAGTATTCGCTTTTCCACATCGTCACCAGACAATCGGATACATTTCTGCCAACGACGGACAAGTTTTCTGAAGAAGTCGACACTCGGTTTCCGCAACCGACATCTCACAGTTCTCTCAATATTTTAATAAATCAAACGCAGAAATAATCCTTAGAATGCGCTCTTTAACTACCACTATTCGCTTTTCCACATCGTCACCAGACAATCGGATACATTTCTGCCAACGACGGACAAGTTTTCTGAAGAAGTCGACACTCGGTTTCCGCAACCGACGTCTCACAGTTCTCTCAATATTTTAATAAATCAAACGCAGAAATAATCCTTAGAATGTGCTCTTCAACTACCACAATTCACTTTTCCACATCGTCACCAGACAATTGGATACATTTCTGCCAACGATGGACAAGTTTTCTGAAGCCGTCACGGAAGAATTCGACACTCGGTTCCCGCAACCGACGTCTCGCAGTACCCATCGTGCACAGATCTTCCGATAGCCATGATGTGACACACTCGTTTTTGTGAAATTTCTATCTGAGTGATACAACAATCGTCCTGAATTAATCTGTCAACCTTTTGCTTCTGAAACTTGGTAGTTGCTGTCACGGGACGTCCAACTCTTTTTTTGCCACGCAAGTCATTCTTCGCACTTTAACAACACAACCGTTCAATGCTAAGGCTTTCCACCAAATTGAACTAACTGTAGAGTCTACTGAACAAGCCAGGACTTGTCTGTTGAGGAGGCTTTAACTTTTCATCCAACCCTCGTATGTGTTTTCTGATAGTCCTTCGCAACCCTTCTGACGCCCCCTCGCGACCCCCTCAGGGTTGAGAAACCAACCCCCAGGTTGAGAAACGCTGCCCTATGGCCACCTTCCTATAAGAAAAGCGAACGAGAGCATCCCGATCCCAAAAAGCGAAACTTCCGACGGAATATGTCCCATGTCAATTAGGGCGGAGCGGGAATGGCAGTTAGATGGCACCCCATATCTTGGCTGGCCCCCGTCTCTCTCTTCCCCTCGCTCTGCATGTGTGTGTCATCTTCCCCCCATGGATACGGCCTCTGTGATTAAGTCTGCAATCCCCCCGCTGTTTTTAATAGGCCTGTAGACCCAACCAGCTGATGAGAACTAAACGGCACAGCTTGGCCTCAAATATTTTCGCTGGAATCTCCTAATGCACTAGATTAATCATGGCTGTCAAACCGTTCGGGAGCCAAATATGTCCACCCAGAAGAGCTTGGAGGGAGCCGGAGAAAGAGTGTCTGGCTCCGTCTGCAGACCAGACACGGGACGGTGGCCATGCGTGGCTCTCTTTCGTTTGGATCTCGAAAATACAGGATTGCGGGAAGGTCTGTTCTATAGCACCAATTTGATACATTACACAGCTCAACCACATATATGTGTATGTTTGTGTGTATGTATATATATATATGTGTGTGTGTGTGTATATCTATCTATCTATCTATCTATCTATCTATATATATATATATATAAAAGAGTGATGGAATCCTGGCGACCCACAAAACAACAAAACTACAGGCCCCCCAACCTCGAAATTTGACAACACAACCCATCATCCACGCCTCTAGGTTGATACAACAAAAAGAAAAGAAAAATAAAGTCCTAATTAGAGGGAGAGGAATAATTGTTTTTATCCAATTGCTGCCAGTTAGAAGGATAAGCTTTGCCCACTTGGTCTCCTAGCAACCCACTCAGCCCAGGGGACAGGCAAAGTTAGGCCTCACTTAGGCCTCTTCCACACTGCCTATCAGACACCACCAGACAACGCCACAGCAACACGTGGCCGGGCACAGCTAGTATCTATATAGATGGATGGATAGATAGAGCCAGCCACCAAAACCCCAGACTACCTCCACTTGCAACGTGGTTTAAGAGCCCCATAGAAAGCAACCACTCCAAGGGGGATTTCTCTCCTGAATAGCAACGGTTGGTTGAATTAAAACACTTTCTCATATATCTGAAGGTCATCGGAAAGTATTTCGAGGCATGGGCACCAACGCTTCGAATTGGAAGGTTAAATTCGAACCACCTCGGAACCCCATTCAGATCTATTTCGATTAACGAATTTATTACGATTAATGACTTTTCCGATTAATTTGGTTGGTTGAATTAAAACACTTTCTCATATATCTGAAGGTCATCGGAAAGTATTTCGAGGCATGGGCACCAACGCTTCGAATTGGAAGGTTAAATTCGAACCACCTCGGAACCCCATTCAGATCTATTTCGATTAACGAATTTATTGCAATTAATGACTTTTCCGATTAATTTGCTCATGCCTAATAGATAGATATATCGATCCTTGGTGTCTTGGTTTTTAGGCCTCTTTCTTGGCTTATTTGAGGTTGCATTGGATATATCGCATCAACTGTAGTTTCTTCAATAGGTTCAAGTTCAAGTTCACTTTATTACAGTCAATGACCAGCCCATAAGAAGAGGGATGCACTGGTTTTCAATGAGCGAGGAGATAGCAGCTGGTAGATGGCATATGTTCTGTATCTCAAAAATGAGAGCTGGTAGGGGAACACAACTTCGATATAAGTTTCAATGAGCGAGGAGATAGCAACTGGTAGATGGTATATGTTCTGTAAATGAGAGCTGGTAGGGGAAAACGGGTGCCATTTTTGGAATCCACTGGTTGGATATACACAATAGACTTGTGCACGGATTTCGTTTCCTCCGTTTCCTTCAGTACCTTTGGGAAAGGTTGTCCTTCTCACCATCCCCAGGAGCTTGTCCACACCCACAGTGCCCACCAATTGAAGCGGATCCAGTGTAATCCCACTCACAGAGTTGCTGGACACCTCATTGCTGGCCTCTGCTCCATTGACATCAATTTCGTTCTTATGCAAGAGATTTTATCTGCAAAATTTATTTTATTTTTTATTTATTACAGCATTTGTATCTCGCCCTTCTCACCCAAGAGGGGACTCAGGGCGGCTTTCAATAAAAACACATATAAAAATAATATAATACATTGCAATTCAATTAAAATTAATTACATTAGACATTTATAAAAATACGCTTATAAATATGCAGATTGGCGTGTTCAGAGTCTTAAAAACTGGCTGTTAAAAGTATCACAGGATTGCAGCAAGATCTGTCCTGTAGCACCGCTTTGCTACATTAAACAGAACCATATATATGTGTGTGTGAATGTGTATATATTTGTGTGTAAATATATATCCTTGGTGTCTTGGTTTTTTGGCCTCTTTCTGGGATTATTTGAGGTTGCATTGGATAGATCACATCAACTGTAGTTTCTTCAATATGGTTTTCAATGAGTGAGGAGATAGCAACTGGTAGATAGTATATGTTCTGTAAATAAGAGCTGGTAGGGGAAAACTGGTGCCATTTTTGGAATCTACTGGTCAAATATACACAATAGACTTGTGTGTAGATTTCGTTTCCTCCGTTTCCTTCAGTACCTTTGGGAAAGGTTGTCCTTCTTACCATCCCCACACCCACAATGCCCACCAATTGAAACGGATCCAGTGTAACCCCACTTGAAGAGCTGCTGGATACCTAGTTTCTGGCCTCTACTCCAGTGACAGTTTCTAAGTCGGCTCTTATGCGAGAGATTTTATCTGCAAAATGGCTGTTAAAAGCATCACAGGATTGCAGCAAGGTCTGTTCTGTAGCACCGCTTCGCTACATTATACAGCTCAACCATATATATGTGTGTATGTGTATATATTTGTGTGTGTGTGTGTGTGTGTGTGTGTATATATATATATATATATATATATATATATATATATATATCCATGGTGTCTTGGTTTTTAGCTTGTCCACACCCACAGTGCCCACCAATTGAAACGGATCCAGTGTAACCCCACTTAAAGAGCTGCTGGACACCTAGTTTCTGGCCTCTACTCCAGTGACATGTTTCTAAGTCGGCTTTTATGCAAGATATTTTATCTGCAAAATGGCTGTTACTGAAAGTTCTAACAATGGGTTTGGAGGGGACATGGACCAACTGCAGTTGTAGTAATGTATTGCCACAATTAGCTCCGTGCTCTTTTCTCATTCTCTTTCTATGCTTCCTAGCACACTCCCGTGTCCCGTTAGGGAAAGAGTCACCTTTTTAGGATGCATAGCATCCAAAGTCCAGGTGGAATGAGCTCAGTTTTCGGAGCCTACCTGGTTCTTCGTAACAGCTCCATTTATCCCTTTTTTCGCTCTCCTTAGGGACCAGGGAGCATCTACTTTCAGGTCTTTCTCAGTTTTGTGTAATATGTTTCCATAATGATATGATTAGCTTTGTCTCGCTCGTAATAAAACAACACATGATACTGTCGCTGCCATCGTAGTGTCAGGTCATATTAAAACCATATGAAGCTAATCTTTATTTGCGGCAACATTTGAGTTTCGGTTTCAGCCGTCGTTCTTCCTTTCCCTTCCTCGGAGGCAGGCTTTCCTTCTTGGAATGATAGAATAATAGAGTTGAAAGAGATCACAAGGGCGATCCAGTCCGATTCCCTGCCTTGCAGGGAAAGTACAATTAAAGCACCCCTGACCGATGGCCATGCTTAGGATTGAAACAGAAAAGGATCAGAAAAGAGGAAAGATTGAGAAAGGGATGGTTATATAAACAAAGGCCGCAGGGAAGTGATCTATTTGCGCCGTATTTATGACCATGCTTTTCAAAGGAGAATAAGAGGCAATGTGAGCCTCTTGAGTGAAATAACAAAATCTATATATATAAAAGGGTAGTGACGTTTCGGCCTAGGACAAAACAACAAAACTACACATCTCAAAAACACTAAACTTGGCAGCACAGCCCCTCATCCATGCCTCTACGTTCATACAACAAAAAGCTCCAGCTGCTCCAGAAAACGGCCAGGCTTTGAGACTGCAAGGCTATTCACTGCTATTCCACCTGGCCAACAAAGGATTCCCATAAGCCACAGCAACGCGTGGTCGGGCAAAGCTAGTAATATCTAAATCCTCTGTTGCTTTGACATTCAATACATTTCAGGTACATTGTTGGACTAAAGCCTGGTTCAGAGTCGGTTAGAACGGACTTTGGAACGGAATAAAGAGTCGGAATTGTTTCATATACTTTCTGTTTCAGTTACGGATGCTATACTCACTCTGGCTTCTGAACGACAACTTCGAAGGCATGTTGACAACGTAATAAAGGTTGGCAGCCATCGATGGCATGGCTGTTTGGCAGGCTCTTCGGCAATGACAGAGCCAGGTGTTTCTGAGTCGAAAAGACTTTGGATTTCCCTCCTTCTCACCGAGGATCGTTGCCAGTTCCACGAAACTGGCAGATCGAATTAGCAACGTGAGTGATGCCGTGGGCAGCGAGGGGATGGTGCCGTAATTTCGACGAAATCGAATTTATCCCGTGCCTGCCCTCTTTGATCTCGAGGGCAATATAACAAGCGGGACCACAAGTGGGAGTTTGGCCCCTTCTTGAAGGAACCGGATTCGATCCGTTCCGTTTGCTTTGTTCCAACTAACTCTGTGCCAACTCTGAAAGGCAGATGTTCCGCCGGGAGATAGAAAGAGGTCTTTCTCATCAAAAAGTGGACATGCCACGGATTATATTTGTCAGACTGTTGTGGGCGAAAGGGAACGAGTAACCAAACTGGAATGGAATGGAGACAAGGATGAATCGCATACCTTCCAAATGTCCCGATTTGGCAGAGACAGCGTGGAGCAGACCGTGGTTATTCCACAGGGCAAAGTATTTTGCATTCAGCAAAAGCAGCCTCCTTGCCTTGGAAAGAGAGCGTGTGTGTGGCATACAGGCCCAAAAATCTCTCATGTCTGCCTGTAGCCAAGCGCCTCCTCTAGACTACGAGAACTTGCCTCCGTGCAGGTCCAGAAAACGTGCCTGCCTGTCTGTACCCGAGCACCTCCTCTAGAGCAAACTCACCTCCATGCCTTGGAAAGAGTGTGTGTGTGTGTGGCATATAGGCCCAGAAAGTTCGCACATCTGCCTGCAGCTGAGCACCACCCCTAGAGTAAAAGAATTTGCCTCCATTAAGGTCCAGAAAGCGTGTGTGCCTGCCTGTACCCAAGCACCTCCTCTGGAGTAAACTTGCCTCCTTGCCTTGGAAAGAGAGCGTGTGTGTGGGATACAGGCCCAGAAAGCTCGCAGGTCTGCCTGTAGCCGAGCGCCTCCTCTAGAGTAAGAGAACTTGTCACCGTGTAGGTCCAGAAAGCGTGCCTGCCTGTATGTACCCAAGCACCTCCTCTAGAGTAAACTTGCCTCCTTGCCTTGGAAAGTGCATGTGGCATGAAGGCCCAGAAAACGTGCCTGCCTGCCTGCACCCGAGCAACTCCTCTAGAGTAAATTTGCCTCCATGCCTTGGAAAGTGTGTGTGGTATGAAGGCCCAGAAAACATGCCTGCCTGCCTGCCTGCCTGTACCCAAGCACCTCCTCTAGAGTAAACTCGCCTCCATGCCTTGGAAAGTGTGTGTGCTGTGCACGTCCAGAAAGCGTGCCTGCCTGCCTGTATCTGAGCACCTCCTCTAGGGTAAACTTGCCTCGGAAAGTATGTGTGGTGTGCAGGTCCAGAAAGCGTGCCTACCTGCACCTGAGCACCTCCTCTAGAGTAAACTTGACTCCTTGCCTTGGAAAGTGTATCCTTCATGTTCTTACACAGAAGTCCCCAGTGTTCTGCTTTGTGGGGCAAGGTGTCCCTGCCCTTTCCAAGGTGGAACATCTTCCGAAAGTCCTCAAATAATACCAGACGTCTTGGTGATGTTCCCGTTGGAAGCGGATAGAAAGCCGTGTACCATCCGCTTGGGAGTTTCCACCCGCTTGTTTCCCCTCCAGAAGGGCATCAGGGCGGGATGAACTTTCCTGCTGGACGTGGAGGGAAGACACCCTTCCAACAATCCCGTCAGTGTCTCGTTGCACAGTGTGCCATTCAGGAGCACAGATAGCCTTTCATGAGGGGAGATAGCTGCGTGGGACAATGAGGCCGGGCATTGTGCTCCACAGTCTTGCTCTGTAGGCAGTCGGGCTGGGATTTCGTTCCCCCCAAAAGCCATTCAAGCTGACCTTACGGCAACGAGCTCTTGGAGAGCCTCAGTGTGTACAACTTGCTTTCTTCAAGTGCATTTAATCTTGTCATGTAATTATGAGACTGCATTGATGAGGCCGGTGACAAATATCACTGTTTGCACACGAACTGGCGAAGACAAATGAAAATTGAGATCCGTCGAGGTTTATATTTTGGGTGCCTTATAAAAACCTGGGAAAGAGTGTGTTTGTGGGTGTGGTGGGGCATGAAGGCAGGCCCAGAGCACGCCTGCAGCTGAGCGCCTCTTACTCTAGAGTAAGAGGTGCTTGGCTGCAGGCACTAGAAGGCCATATTCTTTCCAGGCCTGCCTGCATGCTTTACAAGGAGAGTGTTGTGTAGCATGGCGTGCAGACAGGCTCAGAAAGCACACAAGCCTGCCAGTGCCTGCAGCTGAACGCCTCTTACTCTAGAGTCTGCTTTCGTGTCCAGCTGAACTTGCCTCCTTGCCTTGGAAAGAGAGTGTGCGTGTTGCGGGGCATGCAGACAGGCCAAGAGCGTGCCTGCAGCTGAGCACCTAGTACTTTAGAGCAAGTGGTGCTTGACCACAGGCACTGGAATCTGCATGCTTTCCGGACCCGCCTTCATGCTTTCCAAGGAGAGAGTGTGTGTGGCATAGCATGCAGGTAGGCCCAGAGCGTGCCTGCAACTGAGCACCTAGTACTTTAGAGTAAGAGGCGCTTGACTGCAGGCACTGGCATCTGTGTGCTTTCCTGGCCCACCTTCATGCTTTCCACGGAGAGAGTGGCATGGCATGCAGGTAGGCCCAGAGCGTGCCTGCAGCTGAGCGCCTAGTACTTTAGAGTAAGAGGTGCTTGACTGCAGGCACTGGCTGGCTGTGTGCTTTTTAGGCCTGCCTGCACAATTTCCAAGGAGAGAGTGTGTGGGGCATGGTGTGCAGGCAGGCCCAGAGTGGACCTGCAGCTGAGCGCATCTTTCTCTAGAGTAAGAGGTGCTCAGCTGCAGGCACTGGCAGGCTGTGTGCTTTCTGGGCCTGCCTGCATGCTTTCCAAGGAGAGAGTGTGTGTGGCATGGTGTGTAGGCAGGCTCGGAAAGCACGCAAGCCTGCCAGTGCCAGCAGCTGAGCGCCTCTTACTCTAGAATAGAAACAGCAGGTGCCAGGTAAGAAAAAGCGAGTGAAAAGCGAGTTTTCAGAGCACCAACCCGAAAACAAATATCTATCCTGCCGATTTCGGGAAAGTCCCAAAAAATGGCCCCAACAAAAGCCGAGACACAAAACGGGGCACAGCCTCCATATGCCGTAGATGAAAAAAAGAGGGAAGCCTTGCCTCTGTTTGTGTACTGTCTGTCTTTGTTGGCAATTGTATAACGGCATTGAATGTTTGTAATCCCTTGGGGAGACAGAGTGGAATATAAATAAAATTTACTGTTATTATTATTATATTAAGATCAAAGATAGACTCACAACTAAGCATCTCTCAGACGTCTCGAAGTCTGTACTTTCTCTTCTCGGCTCAACAACTAGATCCTAAAACGCATACCTTGGGAAGGAAGGTCTTCATAAGTGCATTTATTTCAAGTATGTTAGGGAATGAATAAATTAAGGAGACATGCCGGCAGAAAGCATAAGGCAAGGCCAACATTAAGAGTACATTTGATGGTGAAACTGAGTATCTGCAGAGGAGAAATGGGTCAAATACGAACCCATTTGGGCACGGCTTGGTGGGACCATCTTCCTTATTCCCATTCGTTGGGATACAAAAGTGTCCTTTTTCCTGGAGCCGATCGGTTCAGAAAGGAGCCTCGCCGTAAGCCGAGCGTATTTGGATAAACTTGTCAGCCCCTCGGAGCCAAGAAAAGGCCTTTTGTCCGCACGGAGCGGAGGGGAAAAGAAAGACCCATTACGCCGCCGTCGGACCGCTGGATCCGGTCCAACGAAAACTTCGCTTGGCATCAGGGCAAAAAAAAAAAAGGAATACCCAAGGTGGTTGGAGTGTCTGACGAAGGATGTTTTACTCCAGGACTTAAGTGTGTTTGATTTATTTATGGGGACGTGCGTCTGGCATCCCACTGCAGGCTCAGATCCTGTGTGGCAAAGGCCTCCTTAAGGACATCGTCTGCCCACAAAGGGGACTTTGTGTGCGAGTTATTAGGGTTGGAAGCGGAGTGCCCGGCGAGCAAAGGAAGGAAGGCGGCAAGGCCGATTGGCTTTTTCCTGACCTAACAGCGGCCTTTCTGGCTTTGTTTGCCCAGTTTGCTTATCCTCTGGCCACTTAACTTTAAGTGACGGGGGACTGGCTGGCCAATGTCCAGGGCTGGAAGCTTGGAAAGGCACCAGAATGGCTCTTAAAGTGGGAGGCTATACCTTGAAGGAAAAGAGTTCGACCTCAACCTCCTAACCATAAAAGTTGCTCAACCATTATTATTATTATTATTATTATTATTATTATTATTATTATTATTATTATTTTATGACACAGCAAACATGATAGATATGCTAGATTTCGTATCACAAAATCACAAGTCGAACACTTCCCAAGTGTCTAGGACTGTGTGATGTATTTTATTATTATTATTATTATTATTATTATTATTATTATTATTATTATTATTTTATGACACAGCAAACATGATAGATATGCTAGATTTCGTATCACAAAATCACAAGTCGAACACTTCCCAAGTGTCTAGGACTATGTCATGTATTTTATTATTATTATTATTATTATTATTATTATTATTATTATTATTATTATTTTATGACACAGCAAACAAGATAGATATGCTGAATTTCGTATCACAAAATCACAAGTCGAACACTTCCCAAGTGTCTAGGACTGTGTGATGTATTTTATTATTATTATTATTTTATGACACAGCAATCAAGATATATACGCTGGATTTCGTATCACAAAATCACAAGTCGAACACTTCCCAAGTGTCTAGGACTGTGTGATGCATTTATTATTATTATTATTATTATTATTATTATTATTATTATTTTATTGTATGACACAGCAATCAAGATAGGTATGCTGGATTTCGTATCCCAAAATCACAAGTCGAACACTTCCCAAGTGTCTAGGACTGTGTGATGTATTTTATTATTATTATTATTATTATTATTATTATTATTATTATTATTATTATTATTATTATTAGATACACAACAAGATGAGTCCACAGTAAACAAGATCACTATGCTGGCTGTTGTATTGGATCCCATGTCGGATATTATTATTATTATTATTATTATTATTATTATTATTATTATTGGATACACAAGATCACGATGCTGGCTGTTGTATTGGATCACGTGTCGGACATTATTATTATTATTATTATTATTATTATTATTATTATTATATGACAGATGGTGATTTTGTCAGTGCCAATTGTTTTTGAGTGCAGGCCAAGGTCTTTAGGTACTGCGCCCAGTGTGCCGATCACCACTTGGACCACTTTTTACTGGACAATGATTCCAAATGGAGCGCTGTTTACCACATACAGTATCTGTTGATCTATTCACTTTTGCTTGTTGTCGAACTGCTAGGTTGGCAGGAGCTAGGGCTAACAGCGGGAGCTCACCCCGTCCCACGGATTCGAGCTGACAACCTTCAGGTCAGCAGTTGAGCAGGACAAGTTGACACCCCGGTGTAGATACATGCATGTTGGCAAACCTCACTGCTCCGAGGCTCTTAGGATGAGAAAACAAATCACCCATCTTACAAACTGTTGTGGGTTTCCCTCTGCTTTATGTGCAATACCACAAAACTGCAGGGGTTTGGTGGGCCAAAAAAATAAAATAAAAGCAGGCGGGTGCCATAACGCTGACCGCACAATTTTACACTTCTGAACCAGAGAGCTCTGTGTTTTCAGATTGATAATGAAAGCAAAAACATTGCGAAACTCCCCCGCAATTCTTATTAATGTCAGGAAACAGTGCTGAAAAGAAGATGGAGGGGTGAGAAGAAGAAGAAGAAGAAGAAGAAGAAGAAGAAGAAGAAGAAGAAGAAGAAGAAGAAGAAGAAGAAGAAGAGGAAGAAGAAGAAGAAGAGGAAGAAGTAGAAGTAGAAGAAGTAGAAGAAGTAGAAGAAAAAGTAGAAGAAGAAGAAGAGGAACAAGAAGAGGAACAAGAAGAAGAAGAAGAAGAAGAGGAAGAAGAAGAAGAAGAGGAAGAAGAAGAAGAAGAAGAAGAAGAGGAACAAGAAGAGGAACAAGAAGAAGAAGAAGAAGAAGAAGAAGAAGAAGTAGTAGAAGAAGTAGAAGAAGATGAAGAAGATGAAGAAGATGAAGAAGAAGAAGAGGAAGAAGAAGAGGGAGAAGAAGAAGTAGTCCACCTTATCAGGAGCAGCCCAGTACTTCATAGTTGTCATGATGAACATTGGATTGTCTCAAGTGATTTCTGGACCTACTCATCAAGTGTGACATACTCTAGAACTGGTTTTTCTTGTTGACGGAGGAGATGTTGGTGTGGAAGAGCAAAGTTCTTCCATTGTCATGGACTGATCCCTGGTCAAAGTGGTCCATGGTCAAAGTGGTGCCTGGTCAAGTGGTCCATAGTCAAAGTGGTCCCGGGTCAGAGTGGTCCCTGGTCAAAGTGGTCCCAGGTCAGAGTGGTCCATGGTCAAAGTGGTCCCAGGTCAGAGTGGTCCCTGGTCAAAGTGGTCCCAGGTCAGAGTGGTCCATGGTCAAAGTGGTCCCAGGTCAGAGTGGTCCATAGTCAAAGTGGTCCCGGGTCAAAGTGGTTGATGGTCAGAGTGGTCCATGGTCAAAGTGGTCCCAGGTCAGAGTGGTCCCAGGTCAGAGTGGTCCATAGTCAAAGTGGTCCCGGGTCAAAGTGGTTGATGGTCAGAGTGGTCCATGGTCAAAGTGGTCCCAGGTCAGAGTGGTCCCTGGTCAAAGTGGTCCCAGGTCAGAGTGGTCCATGGTCAAAGTGGTCCCAGGTCAGAGTGGTCCCTGGTCAAAGTGGTCCCAGGTCAGAATGGTCCATGGTCAAAGTGGTCCCAGGTCAGAGTGGTCCCAGGTCAGAGTGGTCCCTGGTCAAAATAGGTTGAGAACCACTGGTATAGAAGATTTAAGGTGCACCATAGCTGAGGCTAGACGAGTCTCAGAAGGACCTCTTCCTCAGCTGAGAACAAAATTATCCTAAAGAGTAAATTATATGTGTATGTCCGGAGTGATTTGAGCTGTCTGGACGCGAGGTCGCCTATAGCTTTGCAGGAAGGAAAGCAGACAAAGATGGCGAGGGAAGAGGAGACGCAGAGACCTGCTCTCGAGGTATCCTGTTGCATTCCCCCGGAGGACAAAGAATCACCCCGTGGTTCCTCAGCTGCACTCAAATGCATCTCTTTGTCCTTCCTCTCCGCCTGAAAGCAGTACGGCGATCCCGTACTTTTGAAAGTCTGCAACGTCAAACATTTAAAATAACGCGTCCTTATTAGATGTATTTTTGGTAGAGTCCATTTGGTTGGGAACCCGGCCCACAGATCCCATTAGCCGACGTGATGGCAGATTCGGCCGGGATCGTGGCTGGATGGACCCTTTCCGAGCCAACTTCGGGATCAAACAAACAGGAAGCGACAAGCAGCTTTTCAAACAAACTCCAAGTGCAGGGAAATTACTAAAAAATTCAGCCACTTCAATGGCTTTGGCTTTCATTTCCCTGAATGGCTCCGATATTAGGGTCCCAACCCTGCTCCCCATACTTTAGAATTGAATTCAGTTCATGATCGTGCATCTATAGCTTTGTGAGCATCAGAGCTGGAAGAGATCCTCAAGGACCATCCAGTCCAACCCTCTTCTGCCACATAGAAAGACACCATCAAAGCCCTCCCAACAAAGGGCCATCCAGCCTCTGCTTAAAAATCTCCAAAGAAGTATATAGGCTTCTGCTTTGTTTTGGAAAGTTAACAATATCAACGGGAAATGCCATATAAAGCAAAGCAAATAGGTAAATGAAGCACTCCAATGTGAAACGTTTGGAAAAGTCTGCTGGTCCTGGAAGGTTTCCCAACCAATTTGGGATTGGTTTGACTTTAGTTTTGCTAGTCAACTTGAACTACCCTTGAACTATAGATGTCTTGGAGGCGTAGTTTCACATAGTCTTTAGCCTTCTCTGCCAAGGATGCCTAGTACCTTCACAAATCGCAACTCCCAGAATTCCATAGCACTGAGCCATGGGAATTCAAGCGATGCTGAACTGCATTAACTCTACAGTGTAGATGCATCCAAGTAAAGACAGGGCAGGAGAGGTCCTCTTGTACTAGGATCATAACCTCCCTTCCAAACATCACGACAGGCCGAACGAGCCGAAGCGTGTTTGCGAAAACGAAAACATGCACAACCCTAATATAAAACTGCATTACATGAGTCTACACAGCATTATCGGACAGTGTTCTTAGTAAATACAGTGATCAAGCTGAGGAAGCTGTATATGTTTTGAGACTCGTGTGAAAACTTTGGCTCCCTGCCTGGTGATATTCTCACGCGACAACGTGTCACTTTTCCTGTGTGAAGAAACAACCCATCTCGATGCTTTGAGAGCGGAGAAGAAGGGACGGGAAAGTCAGCACACCTCCAAAGGTCAATGCCTCCCCATCTCTTGACTTCCTCCACGCCTCTCGCATTCGTGCCTTTGAAGCTTTACAAGACCCTCTGCAAGACGAGTTGCACGTGGGATTCGGTCCTCTGTGTGATCAACCCATGGTGCATCTACACTGCAGTATCGTTGCAGGTTGATGCCACTTGAACCGTCTTTGGGAGTCTTTCTATGGTTGGACAGGATGATTGGATGGGATGGTTGGACGGGATGGTCTTTGGGAGTCCCTTCTATGGTTGGACAGGATGGATGGATGGGATGTTCTTTGGGAGTCCTTTCTATGGTTGGACAGGATGGTTGGTTGGGATGTTCTTTGGGAGTCCCTTCTATGGTTGGACAGGATGGTTGGTTGGGATGTTCTTTGGGAGTCCCTTCTATGGTTGGACAGGATGGTTGGTTGGGATGTTCTTTGGGAGTCCCTTCTATGGTTGGACAGGATGGTTGGTTGGGATGTTCTTTGGGAGTCCCTTCTATGGTTGGACAGGATGGTTGGTTGGGATGTTCTTTGGGAGTCCCTTCTATGGTTGGACAGGATGGTTGGTTGGGATGTTCTTTGGGAGTCCCTTCTATGGTTGGATGGGATGGATGGATGGGATGTTCTTTGGGAGTCCCTTCTATGGTTGGATGGGATGGTTGGATGGGATGTTCTTTGGGAATCTCTTCTATGGTTGGATAGGATGGATGGATGGGATGTTCTTTGGGAGTCCCTTCTATGGTTGGATGGGATGGTTGGACGGGATGTTCTTTGGGAGTCTCTTCTATGGTTTGATGGGATGATTGGATGGGATGTTCTTTGGGAGTCTCTTCTATGGTTGGACGGGATAGTTGGATGGGATGTTCTTTGGGAGTCCCTTCTATAGTTGGATGGGATTGATGGATGGGATGGTCTTTGGGAGTCCCTTCTATGGTGCAGGTCCTTCATCCGCCTGAGATTGCTTTCCGTCCTTTCTTACCTTCAAATGCTCCTTCTTCTCCTTCTTCTACTGACACCTCTGCTCCCGTCTTCTTCTCTTTCAGGCCAGCGATGACCTGGACAGCGAGAAATTCTGCATCGAGGCCAACCAGTCCGGAAATGGGAACTGGTTGAAGTACATCCGGATGGCCTGCTCCAGCGAGGATCAAAACGTGGCCATCTGCCCCACAAACGACCAGGTATCATTGGTGGCAGTGTGTAAAAAGTATACTGTTTATTTATTGCTATTTAGGTCAAAAAGCAAGCCAAGCAGAGCTGCGATCTGGTTGAAAGGGCTGAATCAGCCGAAGTCTGTTTGCAACAATGAAAACGTGCACAACCCTAATATGAAACTACATTCTATGAGTCTAAACAGTATCATAATAATCATAATAATAATAATACCAGGCGTTGCACAAAAATATTATATGTATCCTTATAGATCTTCTTTTTTGAAACTATTTTCGAGATTAATAATAATAATAACAACAATATCAGGCTGTGCACAAAGATATATATCTTCTTTTTTAAAACTATTTTCGAGATTAATAATAATAATAGTAATAATATCAGGCTGTGCACAAAAATATATATCTTCTTTTTAAAAACTATTTTCAAGACTAATAATAATAATAATAATCATCATCATCATCATCATCATACCAGGCTGTGCACAAAGATATTATATCTGTCCTCATATATATATCTTCTTTTTAAAAACTATTTTTGAGAATAATAATAATAATACCAGGCTGTGCACAATAATATATATCTTCTTTTTTAAAACTATTTTTGAGATGAATAATAATAATAATAATAATACCAGGCTGTGCAGAAATATATATATCTTCTTTTTTAAAACTATTTTCAAGATTTATTATTATTATTATTATTATTATTATTATTATTATTATTCCAGACTGTGCACAAAAATATTATGTGTCCTTATATATTTTCTTTTTTAAAACTATTTTGAGAATAATAATAATAATAATAATAATAATAATAATAATAATAACAACAACAACAACAACAACAGTGTAGTGGTAGTAGTATTAGTAATACCAGGCTATGCACAAAAATATTATATTGTATATCTTCTTTTTAAAACTATTTTCAAAATCAATAATAATAATAATAATAATAATACCAGCCAGTGCACAAAGATATTATATGCGTCCTTATACATCTTCTTTTCCTTTTAGCTATTTTCAAGTGAAAATAGTAATATAATAGTGAAAATAATAATAATAATAATACACAAAGATAGGAGTGCATTTTGGGCACATATCAGACAACAATAAATTCCAATTTTTTGCATTTGCAACATTTGAGGTGGAATAGTTGTTTGGAAGGGATTTAAAAGAGGAATGCCAAGATATGCTTTGCACTAACTTCCAATAACTTTGTCGGCAGCAAGTGAGCCTGAAATGTGATTTATGGTATAAGTGACCGTTGCTGTTTAAGATTCAATTACGCCGGCTCTTCGTTTCGGAGTTTTGTTCATTCCACTTGGGAGAGTTTCCCCCCCGTTTTCATTAAGCCGTTCGGCCTTCGTGCTTTTTGCCTTTGCCTTCCAGAAGGTTTTTGCAGCTATTGTTTACCGAGAAGAGCTTTATGACATTCCAGGGCAAGACAAACCGATAGCGATATATATATAAAGGAATGAGAAAATGAAAGATATTTCTAACCTCTCCAAACAAGACCAAACTGAACCTCGGAGAAATTATATTATTATTATTACAAACTAAAATGAACTGCAGAGAAATTAAATTATTATTATTATTATTATTATTATTATTATTATTACAAACTAAAATGAACTGCAGAGAAATTACATTATTATTATTATTATTATTATTATGATAAACTAAAATGAACTGCAGAGAAATTACATTATTATTATTATTATTATTATTATTATTATGATAAACTAAAATGAACTGCAGAGAAATTACATTATTATTATTATTATTATTATTATTACAAACTAAAATGAACTGCAGAGAAATTACATTATTATTATTATTATTATTATTATGATAAACTAAAATGAACTGCAGAGAAATTACATTATTATTATTATTATTATTATTATTATGATAAACTAAAATGAACTGCAGAGAAATTACATTATTATTATTATTATTATTATTATTATTATTATAAACTAAAATGAACTGCAGAGAAATTACATTATTATTATTATAAACTAAAATTATTATTGTTATTATTATTATGACAAACTAAAATGAACTGCAGAGAAATTACATTATTATTATTATTACAAACTGAAATGAACTGCGGAGAAATTAAATTATTATTATTATTATTTCTATTATTATTACAAACTAAAATGAACTGCAGAGAAATTACATTATTATTATTATTACAAACTAAAATGAACTGCAGAGAAATTACATTATTATTATTATTTCTATTATTATGACGAACTAAAATGAACTGCAGAGAAATTAATTATTATTATTCTTATTATTATTACAAATTAAAATGAACTGCAGAGAAATTAAATTCTTATTATTATTACAAACTAAAATGAACTGCAGAGAAATTAAATTATTATTATTACAAACTGAAATGAACTGCAGAGAAATTACATTATTATTATTATTATTATGACAAACTAAAATTATTGTTGTTATTATTATTATTATTACAAACTGAAATGAACTGCAGAGAAATTAAATTATTATTATTACAAACTGAAATGAATTGCAGAGAAATTAAATTATTATTACAAACTAAAACAAACTGCAGAGAAATTAAATTATTATTTTTACAAACTGAAATACTGCAGAGAAAATACATCATTATTATTATTATTACAAACTAAAACGAACTGCAGAGAAATTACATTATTATTATTATTATAAACTAAAATTATTATTATTGTTATTATTATTATTATAAACTAAAACAAACTGCAGAGAAATTACATTATTATTATTATTATTATTATTATTAAACTAAAATTATTATTATTGTTATTATTATTATTATAAACTAAAACAAACTGCAGAGAAATTAAATTCTTATTATTAGAAACTGAAATGAATTGCGGAGAAATTAAATTATTATTATAGGAGCGGAATTCCTAACAGCCTACCGGCTGTTGAGTGCCAATGGGTGCTAAATCAATGGGTGCCACAACAATGAGTGCCAATGGGTGCACAATTCCTAACATTACAACCATACTACGAAGCTCAAACTGGATCTAAAATATTGTTCCTTTACTTCAACATTCCCAATGAACCCTTAGATAGCCCTTTGTGTATGTAGATATAGATACAAATATATACAAAGGGCTATTTCAATTGATAATATTCAATTAAATGACTACACACACATATACATTGAATGTCCCCGGCATAGGATTTCAGTAGCTATGGTTGTATTTTTTCTTATTGACTTGGGAGCAGCGTTGTTCCAAAGCGATTCCGCGAACTGCATTACAAAAAGTCGAGGAATTTTGTTGTTCCAACTTAAACGAAATTCCCGAGAGATTAAAAAGTTTTAAGAGCAAATCTTTGGGTGGCAGAGAAGACAAGATGCGGAAATTTAGTTGGGCAATGGCGCCCTCTCGTGGGTGAACGAAGAAGGCGAGAAGGCCGAAATAAATGCCCAGTTTGGCAAACTTGTTGTCTTGTGTCCGTAAGCCAAACTGTGGTAATACTGCTTTGTACAAGACTGCTTTGTACAATTACTTCTTTAGAGTAATGTTGAAAAAATCCTTAATTTCAACTCCAACAAATTGAAGATATTATTGGAAACAACTCCTTCCTTTCTACTATAGGGTTTATATCAGAAACTAATATTGTTAGAAGATCCTTTGTTGCATCGTCTTGAACCTAGCTGCTTTGCTCTCTCGTGTCAGCTCTATAGGTGCCAACTCAATGAGTGCCAGCTCAATGAGTGTCAGCTCAATGAGTGCCAAAAAATGGATACCAACTCGGTGGTGCCAGTGGGTCCCAACTCAATAGATACAAACTCAATGATTTCCATCGTAATGGAGTGCCAACTCAATGAATGCCAAGTCAATGGGTTAGGTACCAACTCAATGGGTGCCATCGTAATGGAGTGCCAACTCAATGAGTGCCAGCTCAATGAGTACCAAAAAATTGATACCAACACGGTGGTGCCAGTGGGTCCCAATTCAATGGATACCAACTCAATGAATTCCATCGTAATCGAGTGCCAAGTCAATGAGTGCCAAGTCAGTGGGTTAGATACCAACTCAATGAGTGCCATAATAATAGAGTGCCAACTCAATGAGTGCCAGCTCAATGAGTGCCAAAAAAATGGATACCAACTTGGTGGTGTCAATGGGTCCCAACTCAATGGGTGCCATCGTAATGGAGTGCCAACTCAATGAGTGTCAAGTCAGTGGGTTAGATACCAAGTCAATGGGTGCCATCGTAATGGAGTGCCAACTCGATGAGTGCCAAGTCAATGGGTTAGATACCAACTCAATGGGTGCCATCATATTGGAGTGCCAACTCAATGAGTGCCAAGTCAATGGGTTAGATACCAACGCAATGGGTGCCATCGTAATGGAGTGCCAGCTCAATGAGTGCCAAGTCAATGGGTTAGATACCAACCCAATGGGTGCCATCGTAATGGAGTGCCAGCTCAATGAGTGCCAAGTCAATGGGTTAAATACCAACTCAATGGGTGCCATCGTAATGGAGTGCCAGCTCAATGAGTGCCAAGTCAATGGGTTAAATACCAACTCAATGGGTGCCATCGTAATGGAGTGCCAACTCAATGAGTGCCAGCTCAATGAGTACCAAAAAATAGATACCAACTCGGTGGTGCCAATGGGTCCCAACTCAATAAATACCAACTCAATGGGTGCCATCGTAATGGATTGCCAACTCAATGAGTGCCAAGTCAATGGGTTAGATACCAACTCAATGAGTTCCATAATAATAGAGTGCCAACTCAATGAGTGCCAGTTCAATGAGTGTCAAAAAATTGATACCAACTTGGTGGTGTCAATGGGTCCCAACTCAATAGATACCAACTCAATGGGTGCCATCGTAATGGAGTGCCAACTCAATGAGTGCCAAGTCAGTGGGTTAGATACCAACTCAATGGGTGACATTGTAATGGAGTGCCAACTCAATGAGTGCCAAAAAATTGATACCAACTTGGTGGTGCCAATGGGTCCCAACTCAATAGATACCAACTCAATGGGTGCCATCGTAATGGAGTGGCAACTCAATGAGTACCAAGTCAATGGGTTAGATACCAACTCAATGGGTGCCATCGTAATGGAGTGGCAACTCAATGAGTGCCAAGTCAATGGGTTAGTGTGTCTTTTCTGTCCAATGTTTGCTGTGTAGATTTAATTTTTTCCCCTCTTCTTTCTTTCCCTCTTTTTTTCTCTCCTTCTGTAAATTTCTAGATGTATTATAAAGTTATTAGAGAAATAGAACCTGGAGAAGAGCTGCTGATGTACACAAAAGAAGGCACTTACTCTGCTGGGAACATGGCGCCCAGTTTGGAAGGTGAGACCACCTTGGAAGACGTTCTACTCTGACCCCAGACACGTGACGAAATGTGTATTTAATGTCCGCCTTGTGCTGACTTCCAACATAGTAACAGGCAAATATTCAATGCCTACATAAACAATGCAGAGCTAGATAGAGATCTATAATTATATATACTAATTTCACATATGCATTGAAATGTTTGCAAATCCTCTCTCTATATATGTGCATTTTCCTCCTGCAATATTTGCAAGCCCTATATATTTATGTTTTTATCTATCTAGCAATCTCTATGTGTGTGTATGTGCATTTCCACTGCACTATTTGCAAGCCCTATATATCTATATTCATATATATCTATCTAGACATCTCTCTGTATATAGATAATTATATCTGTATAGGATTTGCAAGGACTTGCAAACATGTGAGGCGAAAATTCATATATAAAATAATGTATGCACATAGATACAGATATACAGGTGCATGGAAATCTCTAGGTATCTATCTGTATATAGGATTTGCAAAGACTTGCAAACATATGAGAGGGAAAATCAGGTGCATGGAAATCTCTAGATATCTATCTGTATATAGGATTTGCAAAGACTTGCAAACATATGAGAGGGAAAATCATATATAAAATTAATGTATATAGATAGATAGATAGATAGATAGATAGATAGATAGATAGATAGATAGATAGATACAAATATAAAGGTACATAGGGATTGCAAAGGCTTGCAGGGCGAAATGCCTATATATCTGTAGGAGAGATTAACAAATATTTCAGGGGAAAATGCTTTTATAAGATGAATGGGTAGGTATATATTCTTCTTCCTGACTTGCAAGGGCTTCTTTCCCTTTTCAAAACATTCTCTTGGTTAAGAGCGAGGGAGGCTTTGGAAAAGAAAACACATTGATAAGGGAGGGTAAGAGGAGAGATAAATATATCATACATTGCAAGCTTGACCTTGACCCGATTATAAGCCGGGGGAGGCTTTTTCAGTTCATAAAAAGGGCTGAAAAACTCGACTTATCCTCAAGTATATACGGTACATAATAAACAACTAGTGGAGGCTTGAAGAAGATTTCCAACAACCTACACTTGAGTAGCACGAACACTTCACTTCTCTCATTGTTCAACCTCTCTGGAGGCTTTGAAATCGAGGCTGGATGGCCATCTGTCGGGAGGGCTTTGATTGTGCCTTCCTTCCTGGCCGAAGGAACATGCAGTATCGGCATTGCAAGAAGCAAAACGAAGCCGTGAAGAGAGAACTAATTTTGGACAACGAGCTATGCTTTGTGGGTTTTGTATGTTAGGAAATTTATTTAATTTTTTTGTATTCTAAAGTGATACGTTTTCTAAAAAAAACTCCCCGGGAGGTTGCGCCCAACAAAGCCCCGTTTTGCAATTTGACCATATTGATCGGCCTCCTCTTTGAAAGCGTATCGAGGAGCGGGCGGTCGGTGGCTCGGCTAATTGCTTCCCCAAACATAATAGCCTATCATCATCAAACATTTGACTTTCCCCGTTCTTTTTTACCTCTCTGAAAAGGCTTTCTCTCTTCACTTTTTAAAAACGCGAAAACGTTCCGCACAAAGATAATTATCATTTTTTTTCTAAAAAGAGAGAGAAAGGAAAGCTGCCAAATGCAACAGGCCCCCTTATCGCGGCAGGCGTTTGGAGCCGGGCTCTTGAATTCCTTTGAGACGCTGCGCCGCGAGATTAGCATGTAGATGCCGCATAATGGTGCGGCATCGGGCGCTATTATGGCCGAGGGTGTTATTTTATTGTACCTTTTTGGAGGTGACTTTCCCACTATGTCCTAAGTGTTCTGAACAGAAGATATAAAAGCAAGCAACGAGGACCGGGTGGAGGAGGGCGAGAGGATAAAATGGCTGCCCATTGATGCCAAGGGCCCGGATCCTATCCTGGTATTGGACTATCCCATCTCTATGCATTCCCAAAGACAAGGAAATACTTTATTTATATTCCAATATCCAACGCCTTGATACAATACAATGAGAGACATACACAAACAAAGGCAAAGGCTTCTCCTTTCATTTCCGGCTTCTGGATGCCAAGGGCCCGGATCCTATCCCGGTGTTGGACTATCCCATCTCCATGTATTTCCAAAGACAAGGCAATACTTTATTTATATTCCGCCCTTCAGAGTGGATTACAGTGTAAGCAGATACAACACATACACAAACAAAGGCAAAGGCTTCTCCTTTCATTTCCAGCTCTGGAGGGCCGGCCCTTAATGCCAAGAGCCCGGATCCTATCCTGGTATTGAACGATCTCATCTCTATGCATTCCCAAAGACAAGGCAATAATTTATTTATATTCCAACTTCCAACGCCTTGATACAATACAATGAGAGACACATACACAACAAAGGCAAAGGCTTCTCCTTTCATTTCCGGCTTCTGGATGCCAAGGGCCCAGAATCTATCCTGGTATTGGACTATCCCATCTCTATGCATTCCCAAAGACAAGGCAATACTTTATTTAGATTCCGCCCTTCTGGGTGGATTACAGTATAAACAGATACAGGCAAACGTCCAACGCCTTGTTACAATACAATGAGAGACACATACACAAACAAAGGCAAAGGTTTCTCCTTTCATTTCCGGCTTCTGGATGAACAAGGGCCCAGATCCTATCCTGGTATTGGCCTACCCCATCTCTATGCATTCCCAAAGACAAGCCAATATTTTATTTAGATTCCAACATCCAATGCCTTGATACAATACAATGAAAGACACATACACAAACAAAGGCAAAGGCTTCTCCTTTCATTTCCGGCTTCTGGATGCCAAGGGCCCGGATCCTATCCTGGTATTGGCATATCCCATCTCTGTGCATTCCCAAAGACAAGGCAATGCTTTATTTATATTCCAACATCCAACGCCTTGATACAATACAATGAGAGACACATACACGAACAAAGGCAAAGGCTTCTCCTTTCATTTCCAGTTCTGTCTTTGGATACGATCCCATTTTTCCCCGCTCTTCTAGAATTGCACACTTTCCGCTGTGAAGACTGCGACGAACTCTTCCAGTCCAAGATGGACCTGCGGCGGCACAAGAAGTATTCCTGCAACCCGGTCGGCTCCCTCTACGAGTCCCTGAGCGAGGAGATCAAGCAGGAGAGCGGTGCGGACGGGCAGATCCACGAGTGCAAAGACTGCGAGAGGATGTTCCCGAACAAATACAGGTAACGCCGTCGACACGAAATGGGCGGTTTCCAACTTTCAAAAGAGAATTCTCAAGAAATTGGATTCTTGAGAGAGGGCGCATCTACATGGAAGGTTTAATACAGTTTGGCACCACTTGATCCCACCACGACTCAACGCAATGGCGTCCGGAGAGTTGTTGTTTTATAAATGACAAACTATCATCCCAGTGAGTGATACTACCATCCAGTGAGTTTCTATTTTCCTGATTTGTATCTGGCAGCTTGGAGCAGCACATGATCATCCACACGGAGGAAAGGGAATACAAGTGCGACCAGTGCCCCAAAGCCTTCAACTGGAAATCCAACCTGATCCGTCACCAGATGTCCCACGACAGTGGCAAGCGATTTGAATGTGAAAATTGTGTCAAGGTAGGTCTGGGGGCGCGTGTGCGCATCATCGCCATGAATGAGCTTGGCAACTCCTTCCCCACAAAACTCGCGTCCTCAACGCAGCATTTTGGCGACGATGTGCAGCTGCGGGAAAGGGATAACCAGCTGGATGAGAACGCAAGCGGCAGAGTTTGGTAGGGAAGGAGTTGCCAAGCTCATTCATCGCTATGAGAAGTGCCTAGATTTGAATGGCGACTATGTTGAGAAGTGGTATTTGGGTGTAGCTTTCAACTGCGTAGGGTAAATGTTTTCTCCTATACTTTTTGAGGGTGAAAGCGGCAGAGTTTTGTGGGGAAGGAGTTGCCAAGCTCATTCATCGCTATGATAAGTGCCTAGATTTGAATGGCGACTATGTTGAGAAGTGGTATTTGGGTGTAGCTTTCAACTGCGTAGGGTAAATGTTTTCTCCTATACTTTTTGAGGGTGAAAACGGCAGAGTTTTGTGGGGAAGGAATTGCCAAGCTCATTCATCGCTATGATAAGTGCCTAGATTTGAATGGCGACTATGTTGAGAAGTGGTATTTGGGTGTGGCTTTCAACTGCATATGGTCAATGTTTTCTCTTATACTTTTTGAGGGTGAAAGCGGCAGAGTTTTGTGGGGAAGGAGTTGCCAAGCTCATTCATCGCTATGATAAGTGCCTAGATTTGAATGGCGACTATGTTGAGAAGTGGTATTTGGATGTGGCTTTCAACTGCGTAGGGTAAACGTTGTCTCGTCCCTGCTCTCCTTCCAGGTGTTTACTGACCCCAGCAACCTCCAGCGGCACATCCGTTCCCAGCACGTGGGCGCCCGGGCGCACGCCTGCCCGGACTGTGGGAAAACCTTCGCCACGTCGTCGGGCCTCAAGCAGCACAAGCACATCCACAGCACTGTCAAACCTTTCATATGTAAGTTGTCATGGCCGTCTCCGAGAACTCGGGCGGCCGCTATAATTGCACGCACAAATACGAGCAATTCTATAGGTCAGGGGTGCAAGACGAATTCCCACCAATTTCTTGTCTGTTTTCTCAGTCAACATTCGAGTCAGATTTTTGACAAGTTAAATACCGATCGCCGCCCATTTCGCTTGAGTTTTTTTCATCACATTTTTCATCTTTATTTACTGTCCTGTCCCCCATTGTGGCTGAGGGGATTGCTATGACACGGATAGGGCCTACCCTTCTGACCAGCAGCCAGGGGGAGAACGGCTCTTCCTCATCCTCTGTAATTTAGACTTTATTTTTCTAGGGTTTTTTAATTGAAAGACATAGATTGGATGACTATGTCTTTTGTGGCCAAATTTGGTGTGATTTGGTTCAGTGGTTTTGTTGTTTACTTCATGGGAAAAACACACATTACCTTTATATATATATAGATATTTCCTCTGATGTTGTTCCCAAAGTTGTAAATTTGCCGATAGACTTTCTCTATCCTGGAACATGTCGATTCCATCTCAGTTTCCCAACAGATGAAACTGAGATGTTGCAGGGCTTAATATTAGTTCTCATTCATTCATTCATTCCATATGGTTCATCGAGCAGGTAGTTAGTCGTTGCAGGCCTTAATATTAGTTCTCATTCATTCATTCCATACGGTTTATCGAGCAGGTAGTTAGTCGTTGCAGGCCTTGATATTAGTTCTCATTCATTCATTCATTCATTCATTCCATATGAGCAGGTAGTTAGTCGTTGCAGGCCTTAATATTATTTCTCATTCATTCATTCATTCCATACGAGCAGGTAGTTAGTTGTTGCAGGCCTTAATATTAGTTCTCATTCATTCATTCATTCATTCCATACGAGCAGGTAGTTAGTCGTTGCAGGCCTTAATATTTGTTCTCATTCATTCATTCATTCATTCCATACGAGCAGGTAGTTAGTCGTTGCAGGCCTTAATATTTGTTCTCATTCATTCATTCATTCATTCCATACGAGCAGGTAGTTAGTCGTTGCAGGCCTTAATATTTGTTCTCATTCATTCATTCATTCATTCCATACGAGCAGGTAGTTAGTCGTTGCAGGCCTTAATATTTGTTCTCATTCATTCATTCATTCATTCCATACGAGCAGGTAGTTAGTCGTTGCAGGCCTTAATATTAGTTCTCATTCATTCATTCATTCATTCCATACGGTTAATTCATATTTTCGTGACACAAGGGCCATCCAAACCAACCCCCTTCGTCCATGCAGGAGGACACAATCAAAGCACTCCTATTAGATACCCAACGAAGGAGCCTCCCTCGGACTCCGAGGCAGAGAGTTCCCCTGTTGAACAGCCCTTCTTACTGTCGGGAATGTTCAGGGGGAAATCTCCTTTCCTGTCTTTCGAACCCATTCATATTA
This sequence comes from Anolis carolinensis, assembly GCF_035594765.1. NCBI lineage: Eukaryota > Metazoa > Chordata > Lepidosauria > Squamata > Anolidae > Anolis > Anolis carolinensis. The sequence continues at coordinate 11,277,074 of NW_026943826.1, forward strand.
ATTTCATATTGGGTTTTGGTGTTTTGGTTTCTGTTGATGCTTTAGGTGAGGTCTGCCACAAGTCCTACACACAGTTCTCCAACCTCTGCCGCCACAAGCGCATGCACGCCGACTGCCGGACCCAGATCAAGTGCAAGGACTGCGGGCAGATGTTCAGCACCACCTCCTCGCTCAACAAGCACCGGCGCTTCTGCGAGGGCAAGAACCATTACAACCCCGGGGGCCTTTTTGGCCCAGGTTTGCCCTTGACCCCGACCTCCATGATGAACAAGTCCAAGCCGCCTCCCGCCCTCAACCACACCAACCTCGGCTTCAGCGACTACTTCCCGTCCCGGCCGCTCCCGTTCTCTCATGCGCCCCCCGCTTTTTCAGCCCTGGCTCCCGGCTTCCCGGGGATTTTCCCCCCCTCGCTGTACCCCAGACCCCCTTTATTGCCCCCGACGCCGCTGCTCAAGAGTCCCGTCAATCATACCCAAGAGGCCAAGCTTCCGAGCCCGCTCAACAACCCGGCGCTCCCGCTACTCTCATCGGTGAGCAACAGCGCTCACCTGGCCTCCGCTGAGGAGAAGTTCAACAGCGGGAACTCCTATCTGGAGAAGCTCAAAGCCAGGACTAGTGACCTTTCCGACGCGAGTGACTTTGAGGACGTCAACACCACCACGGGCACCGATTTAGACACCACCACCGGGACGGGCTCCGACCTGGACAGCGACGCCGAGAGCGACCGGGACAAAACGAAAGACAAGAACAAGCCGGCGGAGAACAAGCTGGACTTCGGCAACAGCTCGGTGTCCACCAGTTCCGTCAACAACGTCGGCGACTTGCCTCTTTTCTACTCCCAACATTCCTTCTTCCCTCCTCCGGAGGAGCAGTTGCTTCCCATGGCGGGAGCTGCCAACGACTCGATCAAGGCCATCGCCTCCATCGCGGAGAAGTACTTTGGGCCCGGCTTCATGGGCATGCAGGAGAAGAAGATGGGCTCCCTCCCGTATCATTCCATGTTCCCGTTCCAGTTCCTCCCCAACTTCCCGCATTCGCTGTATCCGTTCACGGACCGGACTCTCAACCACAGCTTGCTGGTCAAGGCGGAACCAAAGTCGCCCCGGGACCTTCAGAAAATGGGCAGCACCAGCGCCGAGTCGCCGTTCGACCTCACCACGAAGCCAAAAGAGATCAAGCCGGCGTTGCTGCCTCCCAAAGCCCTGCCTGCGCATCTCTCCGGGGAGGAGCAGCCGCTCGACCTGAGCATCGGCAACCGCATCCGGGCCAGCCAGAACGGGAGCCGGGACTCCCGGAAGAACCACGTCTACGGAGACCGGAAACTCATGGCCGGCGACATGTTGCCCAAGATTTCCCAGGCGCAGATGCCGGCACAGCCGTCGTTGCATTACGCTAAGCCATCTCCCTTTTTCATGGACCCCATATACAGGTATTAACATACCCCGCCTTACTCGTTGTCCCTTTTTTTTGCCTGATTATCCAATTGTCTTTAGAGATCAGCAACGGAACTAGGTTATTTTAGACTCCGGACGACATGGCCTAATGCTTTACAGAAAGGTCTAAACCAGGAGTCTGCAAACTATGGCCCGCGGGCCACATGCGGCCCATCGAAGCCATTTATCCGGCCCCAATGGCACAAAGGCAGAAAGGGGTTGGACTTAATGGCCCAAGGGGTCTCTTCCAACCCTCTTTATTATTATTATTATTATTATTATTATTATTATTATTATTATTATTATTATTAATATTATTATTATTAACATTGAGGCTGGGTGGCCATCTGTCAGGGTGCTTTGCTTGTGCTTTTGGTGCACAAAGGCAGAAGGGGTTTTGGCTAAATGGCCCAAGGGGTCTCTTCCAACCCTCTTTATTATTGTTATTATTATTATTATTATTATTATTATTATTATTATTATTATTATTATTGCTTGGTGGCCAACTATAGTCCAGCCCTCCAGTGGTCTAGGGGATCGTGAACCGGCCCCCTGTTTAAAAGGTTTGGGGACCCCTGGTCTAAACATCCTAGAGCAGAGCTTTCCAAACTATCTGTAGGTGCGTCACATGGATGTGTAGGTATGTTGCACAAATGTAACATCCAAAAAAGCAATACATCATATATTTTAATAATATACCATATATACTCGAATATAAGCCATAAATAGTTATACACTATTTTAAGTCTTTATCAACCAATCGTGTGTTGATAAATCACCTCCTTCTCCTCCCGTTGTCACTTGGGCTCTTTTTCTCTCCCTTGCCTACTTCTCCTCCTGTTGTCACTTGGGCTCCTTTTCTCTCCCTTGCCTACTTCTCCTCCCGTTATCACTTGGGCTCCTTTTCTCTCCCTCGCCTCCTTCTCCTCCCGTTGTCACTTGGGCTCCTTTTCTCTCCCTTACCTACTTCTCCTCCTGTTGTCACTTGGGCTCCTTTTCTCTCCCTCACCTCCTGTTATTACTTGGGCTCCTTTTCTCTCCCTTGCCTACTTCTCCTCTCGTTGTCACTTGGGCTCCTTTTCTCTCTCTTGCCTACTTCTCCTCCCGTTGTCACTTGGGCTCCTTTTCTCTCTCTTGCCTACTTCTCCTCCCGTTATCACTTGGGCTCCTTTTCTCTCCCTTGCCTCCTTCTCCTCCCATTATCACTTGGGCTCCTTTTCTGTCCCTCACCGCCTTCTCCTCCCGTTGTCACTTGGGGTCCCTGTAAGGTATGTAACCCTCTGTGTTGCTGTCCAGCAGGGTGGAAAAACGGAAGGTGGCCGACTCAGTGGGAGCGCTCAAGGAGAAGTACCTGAGACCGTCACCGCTGCTCTTCCATCCCCAGGTAAGGCTTTCAGCGTCTAAAGAGATGGAGTAAACCTGTTCTTGCTGCCCAAAGACTAGAACCAGACAAAAATACGAAAAACGAGATGACACGAATGAAACTACACGAAATGAATAGCCATTCTGTACAAAAGCACAACACTAATGATAGCCTTAGTAAGTATCCTCTCTGAGTTAACCAACATTAGCTGTTGCTGTTGTCTTAGGTGTCTTAGGAGACATTAGTCCCAATCAGGCGCAAATAATTAGCAATATCTCGATCCCCTTTCTGCTGCAAATGGTGAGCGCCTCCTCTCTGGTTTCATTGTTTCCTCGCTGGAACGTTTCCCACCCCAATACATCTCTGTGAAAAGCCGGACTTGGCCGCTTTCAAAGCTAAACTTAGTCCCGTCATTGTTTTGTCTCGGCCTGAGAGTTTTGTTAATAACTTCCTCCGATTTTCCTCTCGGAGGGACCCCACAATGGTGACGGTCCAGCCAGGAACATCCTGCGTTTGTGTGGGTCAGAATAGCAAGGAGAGCGGCCGCCGAAGGAGCCCCGATGGATCGCTATCCAGCCAGTCTGGCGAGAAAGATATACGCTCCGAACAAGAGGAAAGGCAGGCTAATAAAACTGAACGCAGGGGAAATTGCTGCCACGCTAATGTCCCATTAAGCTATTTTGTACCATGCTTGGCTAAAGTCATGGAGACAGTGGTGGCACTCCGGCTCCAGACGCACCTAGACATTATCTAGACGATCTCATAAGAACATCTAGATCGTCTCATAAGACCATAGGTGAGAAAAGCGACCCTCAAAGGACATCTAGATGGTTTCATAGGACCATAGGTAAGGAAAGTGACCTCCAAAAGCCATCTAGATGGTCTCATAGGACCATAGGTGAGAAAAGTGACCTCCAAAAGCCATCTAGATGGTTTCATAGGACCATAGGTAAGAAAAGTGACCTCCAAAAGCCATCTAGATGGTTTCATAGGACCATAGGTAAGAAAAGTGACCTCCAAAAGGTATCTAGATGGCTTCATAGGACCATAGGTGAGGAAAGTGACCTCCAAAAGCCATCTAGATGGTCTCATAGGACTATAGGTAAGGAAACTGACCTCCAAAAGCCATCTAGACAGTCTCATAGGACCATAGGTAAGGAAAGTGACCTCCAAAAGCCATCTAGATGGTCTCATAGGACCATAGGTGAGAAAAGTGACCTCCAAAAGCCATCTAGATGGTTTCATAGGACCATAGGTAAGAAAAGTGACCTCCAAAAGCCATCTAGATGGTTTCATAGGACCATAGGTAAGAAAAGTGACCTCCAAAAGGTATCTAGATGGCTTCATAGGACCATAGGTGAGGAAAGTGACCTCCAAAAGCCATCTAGATGGTCTCATAGGACTATAGGTAAGGAAACTGACCTCCAAAAGCCATCTAGACAGTCTCATAGGACCATAGGTAAGGAAAGTGACCTCCAAAAGCCATCTAGATGGTCTCATAGGACTATAGGTAAGGAAAGTGACCTCCAAAAGCCATCTAGACAGTCTCATAGGACCATAGGTAAGGAAAGTGACCTCCAAAAGTCATCTAGATGGTCTCATAAGACCATAGGTAAGCAAAGAGGCCTCCAAAGACCAAGTAGACTTAGGTCAACCCTAAGTCTAAAGTTTAGGACAGGGGCCTTGGAGGGCTGCAATCCCGGTGGTGTGGCCTTTGCTTGGGGACTGCTTCCCACCATATTTAATTTGCTTGAGGTTTCTTTATTGAGAGAAGCTGGCTCATAAAGGCATCACACATGACGGCTTTGCAAACCAGTCCAACCTGGATACATGCTGGTGTCGGTGAGAGCCGACAGAGAGAGCAACTACTTTCCGTCTGCTGATCATAGACAACTCTGGTAAATGTTTGATAGACAAAACATTCCCTCCTCTTTTTTTCTTACTCTGGATGATACTCATCCTTCTGTATATACAAATTCCACACCAATGGAGAGAGTAAGGAACACTGGGGTGTCTATGGTGGAGGAAAAACAGGAAATCTAGGAGAAAAATTGTCTTTCTCTTGGGTATTGGTCAGGATGGTTTTTGTGGAGGACATTGGCAGCACTCTTGGAAATATATGTCAAATGCAAGGCTCACGGACCGAATCCAGCCCGACCACATCCAGCATGGAACCAGACTTGAATTTTCTCTTTCAGCCTCACAAAACCGGAGAGTAATTGTTTTGCCTGCGGGGTCTGTTTAGAAACCGAAATCACTTGCTTGGTAACTTATTGACTTTGTTATTGCTGCATTCCTGAGCATGCTTGGCACACATTCCTGCACATATTTGGTGCAGCTTCCCATCCAATTGCCAATGCGCTTAGATACATTTGAGGAAGGGAGTGAAATGGCAAAAATAAAGAAGATAAATATATATATATTCTTAATTCATTCATTCCTGGTTTGGAATAGGCAGTAAGAGCACCTAAAGCTTCGGAGAACTTCTGTTCAACAATTTCAAAGTTCTCTGCTTGAGCGGTGATGGCAGATCGTCAGCATTGATGGAACTCTCTCATTTGTGTAAATGTTAAACAAAAAAAGGATAAATATATATTCATAACTAGCTGTGCCCAGCCACACGATGCTATGGCTTATGGGAATGCTTTATTGGCCAGGTGGAATAGCAGTGAATAGCCTTGCAGCCTCAAAAGCCTGAACCCTGGCTGTATCAAGGGTGTTGCTAGGAGACAAAGTGGGCGGGGCCTAAAGGGGTCAGGGCCTACCCTTCTGACCAGCAACCAGGGTTGAAAACGGCTCTTCCTCATTCTCTAATTTGGACTTTATTTTCCAGGTTTTTGGTTTGAAAGACATAGATTGGATGACTATGTCTTTTGTGGCCAAATTTGGTGCGATTTGGTTGAGTGGTTTTGTTGTTTACTCATTCCTACAAACGTACATTACATACATACATATCTATATATATATATGTAACTTCATTCCTGGTTTGGATAAATGAATTCTATAAGTGTGTTGTCGAAGGCTTTCATGGCCGGAATCACTGGGTTGTTGTGAGTTTTCCGGGCTCTCCAGCCATATTCCAGAAGCATTCCCTCCTGACGTTTCGCCCACATCTCTGACAGGCATCCTCAGAGGTTGCGGGATCCTGGAAATGAAGCAGGGTGCATGACAACAATGCCCATTAATATCACAACTTCCCAATCAGTCTAAAAATCTGCATTCATTACCACTGCTTAACAAGATCTCTCCCTGCAGATGTCGGCGATAGAAACCATGACGGAGAAACTGGAGAGCTTTGCAGCCATGAAGGCCGACCCCAGCGCCTCCTTGCAACCCCTCCCGCATCACCCCTTCAATTTCCGCTCGCCGCCCCCAACGCTGTCTGACCCCATTTTGCGCAAAGGAAAAGAACGCTATACCTGCAGGTAAACATTGACAGAGTCCATAGAGTCAATGCTGAGAACAAAACAAGGAGCTCAGATGGTCACTGGAGTGCGAGTCGTACAAAAAGACAACATTGCCGTGGAGTATGTGTTAATGCAGCAGTATGATTATCATTGTCTTGAGTTTCAAGCTGCAGTGAGATGAGCCATGATTCCATGTAAGGGGAGGTGGTGCTTCAAGACGATAAGTAAAGTTGTCACAGTGTTTACAAATAGACAAAGAGCTTCCATTCTGCGGCATGGAATTGATTATGTCCTCGCCTTCCTTCCAGGTACTGCGGTAAGATCTTCCCGCGTTCGGCAAACCTGACCCGACATCTCCGAACTCACACAGGAGAACAACCGTACAGGTGAGCGGCAACATGGCTTGAGAAATCGAGGGAGGGAGAATACTATTCTACCGGATTTCCAGTTAGCATCCTATAGAATACTAGAAGTTGCATTCTATGGAATACTTTCATTTGCATCCTATGGAATACTAGCATTTGCAGCCTATAGAATCCTATTGTTTGCATCCTGTAGAATACTAGAATTTGTATCCTATGGAATCCTTTTGTTTGCATCCTATAGAATATTATAATTTGTATCCTATGGAATCCTTTCATTTGTATCCTATGGAATCCTGTCGTTTGCATCCTATAGAATACTATAATTTGTATCCTATGGAATCCTTTCATTTGTATCCTATGGAATCCTGTCATTTGCATCCTATGGAATATTATAATTTGTATCCTATGGAATCCTTTCATTTGTATCCTATGGAATCCTGTCATTTGCGTCCTATAGAATATTATAATTTGTATCCTATAGAATCTTGTTGTTTGTGTCCTATAGAATACTATTATTGCATCCTATGGATTCCTGTAATTTGCATCCTATCGAATTCTATCATTTGTACCCTATAGAATCCTATAGTTTGCATCCTATAGAATACTAGAATTTGTATCCTATGAAATCCGATAGTTTGCATCCTATAGAATTCTATAATTTGCATCTTATGGGGTCCAAAAATAAAGTTGTTGTTGTTATTATTATTATTATTATTATTATTATTATTATTATTATTATCATTATTACTATTACTATTATGAAGTCCTGTAGTTTGCATCCTATAGAAATCTATAGTTTGCATCCTATAGAATATTTGGCTTCCTATAGAATACTATTATTTGCATCCTATGGAATCCTATATTTTGCATCCTATGGAATCCTGTAGTTTGCATCCTATAGACTACTATAATTTGCATCCTATGGAATCCTATATTTTGCGTCCTATGCAATCCTGTCCTTTGCATCCTATGGAATCCTGTACTCTGCACATTTTTTAAAAATATAATGAGACGTGAAAAGAAGAATTGTATATAACACTTAAACTGCTACAGCCTACATCCTCGTTCTTGGATACTCCAATGCTGCCCTCTTCAGGCCTTCTGAACATCTCGCCAGCCCGAACGTCATTGCAGTCCATGGATAATATTGTTATTTCGATCTTATTTAACCACTTGTTCTTTTCTTCAACGCTTTCAGGTGTAAATATTGTGACAGGTCCTTCAGCATTTCCTCCAACCTCCAGCGCCACGTTCGAAACATTCACAACAAGGAGAAGCCATTCAAATGCCACCTGTGCAACCGGTGCTTCGGCCAGCAGACCAATCTCGACCGACATTTGAAGAAACACGAACACGAGAGTGTCCCAGGTAATGAAAGAGAGCCACAGGCTGAGAAGAAGTCAGCAAACGTGGAGGACTGTGAACTCCGTTAACCGTTCCTTCTTTGCCTTTTTGCGTTTTTCCTGCAGTGAGCCAGCACGCCGGAGTCATCACGAACCACTTGGGGAACAACGCCTCCTCTCCGACCTCAGAATCGGACAACCATGCACTTTTAGACGAGAAAGAAGACGCGTATTTCTCCGAAATCAGAAACTTTATTGCAAATAGCGAGATGAACCAATCGTCGGCTTTAGGGGAGAAAAGGTACGTACGTTGGACGGGTAACAGAGGTAGAATGCGCGCAAAGCACAACATTAAATAAATGAACTGAACCAGATGTACTTGAACTTTTAACGCTGTAAGGTTCATCTCGATTGGTTCATCTCGCTATTTGCAATAAAGTTTATTGCAAATAGCGAGATGAACCAATCGTCAGCTTTAGCGGAGAAAAGGTAAGCACATTGGATGGGTAACAGAGGTAGAATGAGCCCAAAGCACAACATTAAATAAATGAAATGAACGAGATGAACTTGAACTTTTAACGCAGTAAGGTTCATCTCGATTGGTTCATCTCGCTATTTGCAATCAAGTTTATTGCAAATAGCGAGATGAACCAATCGTCGGCTTTAGGGGAGAAAAGGTACGCACGTTGGACGGGTAACAGAGGTAGAATGCGCGCAAAGCACAACATTAAATAAATGAACTGAACCAGATGTACTTGAACTTTTAACGCTGTAAGGTTCATCTCAATTGGTTCATCTCGCTATTTGCAATAAAGTTTATTGCAAATAGTGAGATGAACCAATCGTCAGCTTTAGCAGAGAAAAGTTACGCACATTGGACGGGTAACAGAGGTAGAATGCGCACAAAGCATTACATTAAATAAATGAAATGAACCAGATGAACTTGAACTTTTAACGCAGTAAGGTTCATCTCAATTGGTTCATCTCGCTATTTGCAATAAAGTTTATTGCAAATAGCGAGATGAACCAATCGTCGGCTTTAGCGGAGAAAAGGTACTCACATTGGACGGGTAACAGAGGTGGAATGCGCACAAAGCACAACATTAAATAAATGAAATGAACGAGATGATCTTGAACTTTTAACGCAGTAAGGCAAGATGGCTCTCACATTGGTTAATTATCCCTGTGTAATTATCCCTCCCTGATAATTTGACATTGCTTTGCACCTTGGCCTGGATCTTTTGACCCAAATCGTGATTTTAATATTATTTTGTATATTGACTTTCTATGACTGTTTTTAATCATGTTGTAGTTTTATTTTTTGGTGATCTGTTTAATGTTTTTATTTGACTTGCGTTGTCGTATCCAGGCATGGCCCCATGTAAGCCGCCCCGAGTCCCTCTGGGGAGATGGGGCGGGATATAAGAATAAAATTATTATTATTATTATTATTATTATTATTATTATTATTATTATTATTGCTCAACTAATGACAAATCCACCTCACAGTAGTAGTGTCCAACCTACATTTTGCTCGTTTTTCTTTCTCTTGGCTTCATTATCTATTTTTCGGTCTCTCCCGTCAGGCCTGAAATCCAGAACGCTGACGGCAGCTCCCAATGCCACGGCCTGGCCAATGACAAAGCGGAAGAAGGGGACGAGGAAGAGGAAGAGCTGGAAGAGGAAGACGACGACAGCCTGACTGGGAAGTCGCAGGACGAGACGGGGTCGCCGACGACCGAGCCGCAAGGAGGGTATGAGGATGAGGAAGACGAGGAGGCCACATCTCTTACCATGAGTTTTGACCGCACCCGAAGGTGGGTAGCACAATACGCCTATCGAAGGGATGCCTGCTTCTCCCACCCCGTCGCCGGCAGGTCCTGGGGTGGCCATGAATCATGCACTTGGCAGTTCGTTTACTTGCTAGAACAATGCACATTTCGGGTTATTCATTTCTTTATTTTGCATTTTAGTGAACGATAGGGGTGTGCAAAGCGGCGGAAATCCAATTAGTAATTCGTTTCAGAGATTCGTAAAGTTCGGACGGGTCCCATTTCGTTACGTAATACGAATCTCCGAAGCTTCAGAATAGTTTCATTAGCGGCAATGGAGAAGATTTTGAGGCTCACACATAAACCCCACTTGCCTTAGTTTCCAACAGACCTCACAACCTCTGAGGATGCCTGCCACAGATGTGGGCGAAACGTCAGGAGAGGATGTTTCTGGAACGTGGCCATACAGCCCGGAAAACTTACAGTGACCCATTTTGAGGCTCGTTTCTCCATCATTTTTATGGCTATCAGGATGAAACTTGGCACACGTGTAGGCAATATTTACGACTTTGAGCCTGCCAAGTTTCAGAATGTTTCGGTCATCCACTGATTTTTAGGAATTTTTTAACCCGCTAGCCACAGTCCATACTCTATTTGTTCTACTCTATTTGAGATCATGAGTGCCAACGGCAGTGAGCTTTGTTAACCGTCCCCATCACCCAGATTCAGCAACCCAAACTTAATTATTATTGATTGATTGGTTTATAGTATTTATATTCCGCCCTTCTTCAGGGCGGATCACAACGCACACAGACACGGCAAACATTCCATGCCGTTTTTATACACATACAGGCAAATAGAGGTATTTCAGCATTTTCCAACTTCTGTGCCTGGAAGTTATGCTTAATTTTATTTATTTATTTATTTATTTGCAGTATTTATATTCCGCCCTTCTCACCCCGAAGGGGACTCGGGGCAGATCACATTACACATACAAGGCAAACATTCAATGCCTTAACATAGAACAAAGACAGAGACAAACGCAGGCTCCGAGCTGGCCTCGAACCCATGACCTCTTGGTCAGAGTGATTTGTTGCAGCTGGCTGCTCACCAGCCTGCACCACAGCCCGGGCCTAATTCCGGCCACAAGGGGGTGCCGTCACTCCATCCGCTAAGACAACGAGCCCTTTTTTGATCACAGAATTTCCTCCCTTGTTCTGTGATCGCCAGCATTTTTATGGGGTCATAAAATACCTCTCCGCTTTAAGCGGTTCCTAATTTCTCTACTCAGCGCTCAGCTGTTTTCGAACTGCTTAAGTGGACAGTAAGCTAGGCTTAACAGTCAAAGCTCAATCCAACTCGGCATTCAATCTTGCCGATCTTCCGATCGACAGTGATCTATTGCTGTTGGGGATTAACCATCCGGCCTATAATTGTGTATGTTCCTTGTGTCTGTTTCTGACCGTTGTCCTGTCGTTCTGTGTCTCCCTCCCGTTGGCCCCTCCGTTGTCGCATGCCTCGCTTTGCTCGCTTGCCATGGGCTCGCCTTTCCCCGACTGTGAAACCGTCCGTCCGATGCGCTAACAAGTCCCCTCCCTCCCTCCCCCTCCCCTCCTGGTCATTGGTACAGGTGTGTTGAGGAGGACGAAGCCGGCCTGTTAGATTTGGAGCAGATGCCGCATTTTGGGAAGGGGCTGGACCTCCGCAAGGCCTCCGAGGAAGCTTTTGAAGTTAAAGAGGTGTATAATGCTACCTTAGACTCTGAGGCAATAAAACAGACCCTATACAGGCAGGCTAAAAACCAGGTAGGTATTCGTTGGGACCCGGAAAGGGCTACTGTACGGTTGGCGCTGAGCTGGGTTTCTCAACAGCCCCAAAATATTTATTGGAATGGGTCGACAGGGGTCCATGGGTTGGCTATATATGTATAGGTCTATACACCTCTAGAGCAATAGATACATACAGCTTTACATCTATCAATTTGAAGTCTAGATCTAGATCTATGTATATATAGGTCTTTACACCTCTAGAGCAATAGATACATATAGCTTTACAGCTATCAATTTGAAGTCTAGATCTAGAGCTATGTATATATAGGTCTTTACACCTCTAGAGCAATAGATACATATAGCTTTACAGCTATCAATTTGAAGTCTAGATCTAGATCTATGTATATATAGGTCTTTACACCTCTAGAGCAATAGATACATATAGCTTTACAGCTATCAATTTGAAGTCTAGATCTAGAGCTATGTATATATAGGTCTTTACACCTCTAGAGCAATAGATACATATAGCTTTACAGCTATCAATTTGAAGTCTAGATCTAGATCTATGTATATATAGGTCTTTACACCTCTAGAGCAATAGATACATATAGCTTTACAGCTATCAATTTGAAGTCTAGATCTAGAGCTATGTATATATAGGTCTATACACCTCTAGAGCAATAGATACATACAGCTTTACATCTATCAATTTGAAGTCTAGATCTAGATTTGAAGTCTAGATCTATATATTTATAGGTCTATACACCTCTAGAGCAATCGATATATGTAGAGGTCTACACACCTATAAAGCATACAGAACTACACATCTATTGATTTGAAGTCTAGACCTATATATGTATAGGTCTATATACCTCTAGAGCAATAGATATATAGAGCTATAAATCTATCGATTTGAAGTCTAGATCTACATCTATATATGTAGAGGTCTACACACCTATAGAGCATATAGAGCTATACATCTATACATTTGAAGTCTAGATCTAGATCTATGTACTTATAGGCCTATACACCTCTAGAGCAATAGAAATATAGAGCTATAAATCTACAGATTTAAAGTCTAGATCTATATATGTAGAGGTCTACACACCTATAGAGCATACAGAACTACACATCTATTGATTTGAAGTCTAGACCTATATATGTATAGGTCTATATACCTCTAGAGCAATAGATATATAGAGCTATAAATCTATCGATTTGAAGTCTAGATCTACATCTATATATGTAGAGGTCTACACACCTATAGAGCATATATAGCTATACATCTATTGATTTGAAGTTTAGATCTATATATGTATCGGTCTATACACCTCTAGAGCAATATATAGAGAGAGCTATAAATCTACAGATTTAAAGTCTAGATCTAGATCTATATATGTATCGGTCTATAAACCTATAAAGCAATTGATATATAGAGCTATACATCTATCGATTTGAGGTCTAGATCTACATCTATATATGTATACGTCTATACACATCTAGAGCAATAGATATACAGTATTGAGCTATACATCTATAGATCTACAGATCTATATAGATCCCCAGCTCACTTTCAGGGAACAAGAATACTGACGTTGTTTGGAAAGATAACATCTTTTATAGTCTATAAGATCTATAGATCTATATATTTATAGCGATCTAGATCTATAGATCTGTCTATGCAACAGAGGGGTTGTTTCTCGTTTCCACGCATGCCTCTTGTCTTCTGTCATTTCTTACTAATACGCTGGAGCTGTACTAATGTATAGATGTTGTATGTCTGTTGCTTTTATTTTTCCCCTGCCATGTCAGGCTTCGTGTTTGATCAATACTTTGGGGGCCGTTCTTTACAAACCCTGCTTCAGGAGAGAAAATAATAATAATAATAATTATTATTATTATTATTATAATATACTTTGCTCAGGGCGGATGTAATGCTTTTATACATTTAACAAAGACAGACAATACAAACAGAGGTAAAGGCTTTCCCCATCTTTTCAATTTCTGGCCACAGGAGGGTGCTGTCAATCCATTTTCCATGCCGAGGAGCTTTGTCGTCCTTAGACATCCTCCCGATCGAATCACCGGCATGTCCTTATAGGCGACTTTTATTACCTCCCTGCTTAAAGGGTCGGGCTGTGGTGCAGCTGGTTAGTAGCCAGCTGCAATAAATCACTACTGGGATCAAGGCCCAGGTCGGATTGAGCTCCCGACCATCAATAGTCTAGCTCGCTGCCCACCTAAGCAGCTTGAAAAACAGTTGCATCTGTCAAGTAGGAAATTTAAGTACCGCTTTATGCGGGGAAGCTAATTTAACTTAATTTACGACACCATAAAAAAACTGCCATCAACTTGCAGAAAAGAATGAGGAAGTACTACCATCAAGGGCTCGGGGGTCACAAGTGGCAGCTCCCCCATGTGGCTGGAATCGAGCATACTCTCATGAAGCCAGAAGCTGGAAAAAATATTAAATTACCTCTGTGTCCGTCTATATATGTCGTATGTCTAATGGCATTGAATGTTTGCCATGTATATGTACATTACGATCTGCTCTGAGTCCCCTTCGGGATGAGAAGAAAGGGCAGAATATGAATACTGTAAATAAATAAAATAAATAAATACCTATTTATCTACCCACATATCTGTTTGTGATCTGCTAGGTGGGCAGGGAACTAGGACGATAACGGCAGGTGCTCACCCCGACCCGGGCTCGAACTGTCAACCTTCCGATCGGCAGGACTTTCTGCAACTAGCAGTTTAGCCCGATCCCGATGCTTAAATCCCTTTTGAATGGACTCTTTTCCATCCTATCTCTATGCCCTGGCAGGCCTAGAAGATCCTTAGGGCCACGCTAAATTGAAAGCAGGACAGGGTTGGAAGATGGGGAACATGGACTATGGGAAACTGGACATTGTTTGAGGGTGAGGTTGGCACGTGTTATTGACGCTCTCCTCCCCTTGCTGTTTTCTGCTTCCGTCCTAGGCTTATGCAATGATGTTGTCCCTTTCCGAGAACACGCCACTCCATCCCTCTTCCCAGAATTCTCTGGATGCTTGGTTGAGCATGGCGGGGGCGGCTTCGGAGCCGGGAGGGTTCGGCTCCGTCGGCCATCTCTGAGGGGTCCGAGGGGGGCACCTGGCCGGAAACGTTTCCGGGTGCCACGCGGGGCCCTCTCTGAAATCCCGGCCAAAGGAAGACTGATCGGGGAGGAGAAACCCGCCACCGACGACAACCCATCTCCTGTTGGGTCCAACGGGGCACCACCACCACCCCCAGCAGCCTCACGATCCCGCCATCTCCGACGATGCATAGCACATACTGGGAGTCCTGCGGGGAAAACATTTGGGACCCGCAAATGTCCCCCAGTCCCGTTTGCTGAGCCAGCAAGAACAGACTTGTAAACTTACGAAACCGTGAAGTCCTTGGATCCTCATGATCACAGACGTTCTCGGCCAGGTCTCATCCTCATCAAGTCACTGGAGCTCCACTGAGATTTCAAACACTGTTTGACTTTCTTCTACTGATTCCTTTCCCCTCCTTTTTGAAACAAGTGTCAAATTCAAGTCCGTGGGTGATTATGGTGTGGACCCGTCTCCGAAAGTATTGACCCAAGGAGGTGACCATCTCTGATCGTATGGACCTAAGTAGGATACAATCTCCAAACGTATTGACCCAAGTAGGTGACCATCTCCGAACTTATTGACCCAAGGAGGTGACCATCTCTGATCGTATGGACCCAAGTAGGAAACCATCTCCGAACGTATTGACCCAAGTAGGCAACCATCTCCAAATGTATTGACCCAAGTAGGAGACCATCTCCGAACGTACTGACCCAAGTAGGAGACCACCTCCGAACATATTGACCCAAGTAGGAGACCATCTCCAAACGTACTGACCCAAGTAGGCGACCATCTCCAAATGTATTGACCCAAGTAGGCGAACATCTCTGAACGCATTGACCCAAGTAGGCAACCATCTCCAAATGTATTGACCTAAGTAGGAGACCATCTCCGAACGTATTGACCCAAGTAGGCAACCATCTCCGAATTTATTGACCCAAGTAGGTGACCATTTCCAAACGTATTGATCCAAGTAGGAGACCATCTCTGAATGTATTGACCCAAGTAGGTGACCATTTCCGAACTTATTGACCCAAGTAGGCAACCATCTCTGAACTTATTGACCCAAGTAGGCAACCATCTCCGAATTTATTGACCCAAGTAGGTGACCATTTCCAAACGTATTGATCCAAGTAGGCAACCATCTCCAAATGTACTAACCCAAGTAGGAGGCCATCTCCAAACGTATTGACCCAAGTAGGTGACCATTTCTGAACGTATTGACCCAAGTAGGTGACCATCTCCGAACATAAATCACTCCAATCCGATGTTCTTTCTCCCTTGTGGTCTCCTGTCCCCAGCTGATGGAAAATGATGTATATTTTTGACGCTGAACACAATCCATGGGATTTCCCAGTCCTGCCTTGATCGGAGAACGGTTGCCCGCAAGGATTGTCACCATTGTCACGTCCACAAAGAGAGAGGAGCAAACCTGTTCCTTCTGACTGACAGGCGCCAGTTACGAATGTACAGACCCAACCCAGAAAGCATCGCAAGTCTTATTTTCACATATCCGTATTGCTTTTCTCCAATGTTTTGGCTGAAAAGGACCTTGAGAAGGAGGAATCCTTTGTCAGCAAAACTTCGGGAGAGAATGTTTCTGGAACATGGCCATACAGTCCAGAAAACTCAGAGCAACCCAGGAAAAGGTTTTCATATTGCCACCTAGTGGCTATTTAAGGCATTACATGGTTTCGTTTATACACTGTGTTTATGACAGCAGATGCTTTAGCTGTACTCCATATAAAGGAAAAGAGCCTGTTTAGGAAGCCTTTGCAGATGCCGATTTGTTACCAGTCAATGTTGGATGTTGGTCCCTATTTTGTATCACTATATACCCGCAATCGCGTCAAACTTCCTCGGGTGGAAAGGGGTCACGAGTGGGAACGTTTAAGAAGCCCTGGTATAGACGATAAGTCACATAATAATTTCATCTTAGTCCACCTAGCCCTGAAGGAACACACAACGAAAGCTATCCAAGTTTGCAGATGTCGAAAGAGAACAATTCATAGAATATTAGAGTTTGAAGAGACCTCGTGGGCCACACTCCAGGGCAGAGAGTTCCACTGCTGAACAACTCTCGCAGTGAGGAAGTTCTTCCTCATGTTCAGGTGGAATCTCCTTTCCTGTATCCTTCATTCCATTCTGTTACAAAACTGTTCTTTTCCAAAATATATTTCATTTTTCAGGGTTCGGTTCCAGGACCATACTTCCTGGACGTAAAAATCAGTCCATGTTATTTGGCAACAAGAAAAGGTTTTCTGATTGCCACCTAGTGGCTGTTTTAGGCATGACAGGAGTCCGTTTGTACAGTGTTTACAACGGAGTCCACAAAAACGGGACCCCTAATATAGAACATTTCCAAGCAGTGGTTGGTTAAATCCATACACACACACACACACACACACACACACTTACATACATACACACACACATGTATGTATGTATGGGTCTGTGTGATATGTGGATGATAGCGATCTGGATCCATTGGTTTTCATTTCTGGAGAAGCAGAAAGCAAAATGAGTCCATCTTCTGCCCATTGGAGCTTTATGTTTCATGTCATGCGCATAAGCGCATATGATGGTGGTTAAGTTATGTATGGGTGTGTGTGTTATGTGGATGATAGGAATTTGGTTCCATTGGTTCTCGTTTCTGGAGCACCAGAAAACAAAATGAGTCCATCTTCTGCCCGTTGGAGCTTTATGTTTCATGTCATGCGCATAAGCGCATATGATGGTGGTTATGTATGGGTGTGTGTGTTATGTGGATGATAGCAATTGGGATCCATTGGTTCTCGTTTCTGGAGCACCAGAAAGCAAGATGAGTCTGTCTTCTGCCCGTTGGAGCTTTATGTTTCATGTCATGCGCATAAGCGCATATGATGGTGGTTATATATGGGTGGGTGTGATATGTGGATGATAGCTATTTGGATCCATTGGTTTTCATTTCTGGAGAAGCAGAAAGCAAGATGAGTCCATCTTCTGCCTGTTGGAGCTTTATGTTTCATGTCATGTGCATAAGTGCATATGATGGTTATGTATGGGTGTGTTATGTGGATGATAACAATCTGGATCTATTGGTTTTCATTTCTGGAGCACCAGAAAGCAAGATGAGTCTTCTGCCCGTTGGAGCTTTATGTATCATGTCATGCGCATAAGCGCATATGATGATGGTTATGTATGGGTGTGTTTGTTATGTGGATGATAGCTATCTGGATCCATTGGTTTTCATTTCTGGAGAAGCAGAAAGCAAGATGAGTCTGTCTTCTGCCCGTTGGAGCTTTATGTTTCATGTCATGCGCATAAGCGCATATGATGGTGGTTATGTATGGGTGTGTGTGTTAGGTGGATGATAGCAATTGGGATCCATTGGTTTTCATTTCTGGAGAAGCAGAAAGCATGAGTCTGTCTACTGCCTGTTGGAGCTTTATGTTTCATGTCATGCGCATAAGCGCATATGGTGGTTATTTATGGGTGTGTATTATGTGGATGATAGCAATTGGGATCCATTGGTTCTCGTTTCTGGAGCACCAGAAAGCAAGATGAGTCTGTCTTCTGCCCGTTGGGGCTTTATGTTTCATGTCATGCGCATAAGCGCATATGATGGTGGTTATGTATGGGTGTGTTTGTTATGTGGATGATAGCTATCTGGATCCATTGGTTTTCATTTCTGAAGAAGCAGAAAGCAAGATGAGTCTGTCTTCTGCCCATTGGAGCTTTATATTTCATGTCATGCGCATAAGCGCATATGATGGTGGTTATGTATGGGTGTGTGTGTTAGGTGGATGATAGCAATTGGGATCCATTGGTTTTCATTTCTGGAGAAGCAGAAAGCAAGATGAGTCCATCTTCTGCCTGTTGAAGCATATTTCATGACATTCTGCGCATAAGCGCATATGATGGCGGTTATGTTGGATCTCCCTTTCTCTTTGAATTTTGGGACATTACATGAAAGCACTTGTTCGATGATGATGATGGGGTTCCTGGGCCACAAACGGGAGGAAAGTCAATGCAGAGGGACAAAGGAGACCTAGGTCTGGCCGATTGTACCAAATGTGAGCTGCAAATACGAAGCACTGGAACGCATTTCTCTCCAAATGTACTGCAAGCTACTGACTTAACCTTCATTGTTTTAATATGCTGTAATTTTTTTTTTGTCGTGGGAGGGCGGGGGGCTGTATCCTGATGTAGAAACTGATCCGAAATAATGAAGGAACGGTGCTCAACGGATGGGCACCTCGGCGGGCGGGCGGACACCTTCTGTAACGCTCCCCCGTGACATCCGCAAAGCCATGGGACTCTTTCCTTTATATTTAACAGAAACTGTGATTAAAAGGTTTTGTTTCTCCTCGAAATCCAAGTCTTTTCTTTCCGCCTCTTCCCGGTTCCTCCGAGAAGAACTAACAACCAATCTTGAAGCAGCGGCGTCCAACCTTTGGTCTTCCAGGTCTTCGGGACTTCAGCTCCCAGAATCCCAGCTGGCAAGGACTTCTCGGAGTTGGAGTCCCAAACTTAGAGGACCAAAAGTTAAAGAGAGCATCCCTCCGGAGATCAGGAGGAAACGTTGTGTGGAATTGCCCCACTCAACATACTTACATCTGGTTTCATTGATCCACGTCCAACACTCTATGTCCTCAGTCTCTAGATGTTCTCCAGGTCCTCCAAGATGAGTCTTTCATCTCAATAGGGTTCGCTATTGTCCACAGTGTTGTATTTCCATGATAAGTACACGAAAGGATACACTGCTATCCTTCATGTTCAGGAGCTACGGGCACGTCTACACTGACCACTTCATGCGGGATGGAAGCGGCAGAGGAGGAGACCGTCCCAACAATGGAGCTGATCTCAAGCTCAGGTACCAGGTTGCAGTTGAGACGGTGCTTAGACGCAGTTCTGAGATCTGCAGTATCCATGGCTTTGGCATTTTTTGGATCACCATGGATGGCCCTCTGCCAGGGGTGCTTGGATTGTGTTTTCCTGCGCGGTAGGGGGTTGGACTGGATGGTCCTTGGAGTCCCTTCCAACTTTAGGATTCTGTCTGTCTATCCATCCATCTTAGAGGGTTGGGCTGGATGGCCCTTGAAGTGTCTTCCAACTCTATATTTCTAACTATCTTTTATGGTTGGACTGGATGGCCCTTGGGGTCCCTTCCATCCCTAGGATTCTGTCCATCCATCCATCCATCTTAGAGGGTTGGGCTGGATGGTCCTTGGAGTGTCTTCCGGCTCTAAGAGTCAACCTATATTTCTAATTATCTCTTATGTTTGGACTGGATTGTCACTGGGATTCTTCCGACTCTAGGATTCTGTCTATCCATCCACCCATCTTAGAAGGTTGGGCTGGATGGCCCTTGGGTGTCTTCAAGCTCTAAGAGTCCTATCCATCTATCTATCTATCTATCTTTCTTTCTTTCTTTCTTTCTTTCTTTCTTTCTTTCTTTCTTTCTATCAAACTATCTATCTATCTATCTATCCATCTCTTATGGTTGGGCTGGATGGCCCTTGGGTGTCTTCAAACTCTTAAGAGTCCTATCTATCTATCTATCTATCTATCTATCTATCTATCTATCTTTTTATCCATCTCTTACGGTTGGGATGGATGGCCCTTGGTGTCTTCAAGGTCTGAGATCTATCTATCTATCTATCTATCTATCTATCTATCTATCTATCTATCTATCTATCTAAATTTCTTTCTCTCTCTCTATCCATCTCTTATCCATCTCCTATCCATCTATCTATCTATCTATCTATCTATCTATCTATCTTTCTTTCTTTCTTTCTTTCTTTCTTTCTATCGAACTATCTATCTATCTATCTATCTATCCATCTCTTATGGTTGGGCTGGATGGCCCTTGGGTGTCTTCAAGCTCTAAGAGTCTGATCTATCTATCTATCTATCTATCTATCTATCTATCTATCTATCTATCTATATTTCTATCCATCTCTTACAGTTGGGATGGATGGCCGTTGGGCGTCTTCAAGCTCTAAGAGATCTATCTATCTATCTATCTATCTATCTATCTATCTATCTATCTAATATCTATCTATCTATCTTTCTATCCATCTCTTATGGTTGGGCTGGATGGCCCTTGGGTGTCTTCAAACTCTTAAGAGTCCTATCTATCTATCTATCTATCTATCTATCTATCTATCTATCTTTTTATCCATCTCTTACGGTTGGGATGGATGGCCCTTGGTGTCTTCAAGGTCTGAGATCTATCTATCTATCTATCTATCTATCTATCTATCTATCTATCTATCTAAATTTCTTTCTCTCTCTCTATCCATCTCTTATCCATCTCCTATCCATCTATCTATCTATCTATCTATCTATCTATCTATCTTTCTTTCTTTCTTTCTTTCTTTCTTTCTATCGAACTATCTATCTATCTATCTATCTATCTATCTATCCATCTCTTATGGTTGGGCTGGATGGCCCTTGGGTGTCTTCAAGCTCTAAGAGTCTGATCTATCTATCTATCTATCTATCTATCTATCTATCTATCTATCTATATTTCTATCCATCTCTTACAGTTGGGATGGATGGCCGTTGGGCGTCTTCAAGCTCTAAGAGATCTATCTATCTATCTATCTATCTATCTATCTAATATCTATCTATCTATCTTTCTATCCATCTCTTATGGTTGGGCTGGATGGCCGTTGGGTGTCTTCAAGCTCTATGAGATCTATCTATCTATCTATCTATCTATCTATCTATCTATCTATCCATCTCTTATGGTTGGGCTGGATGGCCCTTGGGTGTCTTCAAGCTCTATGAGATCTATCTATCTATCTATCTATCTATCATCTATCTTTCTATCCATCTTTTATGGTTGGGCGGGATGGCCCTTTGGTGTCTTTAAGCTCTAAGAGTCCGATCTATCCATCTATCTATCTTTCTATCCATCTCTTACGGTTGGGTTGGATGGACCTTGGGTGTCTTCAAGATCTCAGAGTTCTATCTATCTATCTATCCATCCATCTCTTACGGTTGGGCTAGATGGCCCTTGGGTGTCTTCAAGCTCTAAGAGTCTTATCTATCTATCTATCTTTCTCTCCATCTCTAATGGATATCTCT